>NC_057951.1:1534360-1546099 GCF_018555375.3 Anguilla rostrata | reverse complement strand
GGAGTCTTACTCTGCCATTGTGTTTGGGTCCTAAAAAAGAATTTGGGTCTTTCTGTGAGCCCAGGAGGACCAGGTAGCACTCTACAAAATTAAAAAAACCTGATTACATATTCAATCTTATCAATTAAAGGCTACCAATTCATTTTTTGTCATGCGATCATATTCAAAGGAAATGCAGTGTACAGTACAAGACAATCACACAAGCAAATATTAAAATAGAAAAAAATATAAATAATACCTGTTTTGACAACAGTTTCCCTGAACTCCTCTCTACAATATGGTTGGACACCTGTGAGCAGTGGATTCTGTGAACAAATCATGAGACAAAGTTTACAGTTAAATTCATCTTCTTACTGCAGCTCTAACTCACAGCACATGGAGACAGAGCTTCCAGTTAAACTCATCCTCTTACTGCAGCTCTAACTCACAGCACATGGAGACAGAGCTTCCAGTTAAACTCATCCTCTTACTGCAGCTCTAACTCACAGCACATGGAGACAGAGCTTCCAGTTAAACTCATCCTCTTACTGCAGGTCAAACTCACAGCACATGGAGACAGAGCTTCCAGTTAAACTCATACTCTTACTGCAGCTCTAACTCACAGCACATGGAGACAGAGCTTCCAGTTAAACTCATACTCTTACTGCAGCTCCAACTCATAGCACATGGAGACAGAGCTTCCAGTTAAACTCATACTCTTACTGCAGCTCTAACTCATAGCACATGGAGACAGAGCTTCCAGTTAAAATCATCCTCTTATTGCAGGTTTAATTCAATACGAACGTGTTTCATTACCTTTGATCACCTCTGAACTCTCCTCTGAAGTCGATTGGAAGATCAATTGAATGGTCACTCTTCATAGACAGACAGCTGGGTACAGGTGACCCGGCCCTCTCTACCCGAACTCTGAACAAAACATGGAGACAGAGCTTCCAGTTAAACTCATCCTCTTACTGCAGCTCTAACTCACAGCACATGGAGACAGAGCTTCCAGTTAAACTCATCCTATTACTGCAGCTCTAACTCACAGCACATGGAGACAGAGCTTCCAGTTAAACTCATCCTCTTACTGCAGTTCTAACACACAGCACATGGAGACAGAGCTTCCAGTTAAACTCATACTCTTACTGCAGCTCTAACTCACAGCACATCTGAGTCTGATATAAGGCCCTGTCCGCACGTATACGGATTAATCTGAAAAAGTAGTTATTTCCCCCTCCGTTTAAAAAAAAAAATCCCATCCACTCGACCGGTGTTCTAAAAAATATCTCCCTCCACACGAGAACGCTAAAACGATTGCCGCATGCGCAATACACAAATTGCCATGGTAACAGATGCGCGAGTTTTCGTCATGACGTCAGCGTTTTCATAAAGCTCCGCTTTTCTTGTCCACACGAAGACAGAGAAACCGGAGTTTTGAAAAATCTCCGCCTTGGAAGGCGATTTCAAAAAGCTTAGTTCTCAGTGACTTAAAACGCCATTTTCGTGTGGACGGGAGGCCAAAACAAAAGGAAAAAACTACGTTTTTAAAAAATCTGTATACGTGTGGAAAAGGCCTAAAACACATCATGACACTTTAAAATGATTTAATATACCCATGTGGACCTGAACGTGCTATCCAGCACCCCACTACACCTGAAAGTTGGCAATTAAATGTAATTCAACAATAGTGTCAATGTGTACTTGTATCATTACCTTTGATCACCTGTGAACTCTCCTCTGAAGTTGATTGGATGAGGCATTGAATGATCACGCTTCATAGACAGACAGCTGGGTACAGGTGACCCGGCCCTCTCTACCCGAAGCCTGTGAACAAAACATGGAGACAGAACTTCCAGTTAAACTCATCCTCTTACTGCAGCTCCAACTCACAGCACATGGAGACAGAGCTTCCAGTTAAACTCATCCTCTTACTGCAGCTCTAACTCACAGCACATGGAGACACAGCTTCCAGTTAAACTCATCCTCTTACTGCAGCTCTAACTCACAGCACATGAAGACAGAGCTTCCAGTTAAAATCACCCTCTTATTGCAGGTTTAATTCAATACAAACGTGTTTCATTACCTTTGATCACCTCTGAACTCTCCTCTGAAGTCGATTGGAAGATCAATTGAATGGTCACTCTTCATAGACAGACAGCTGGGTACAGGTGACCCTGCCCTCTCTACCTGAACCCTGTAAACAAAACATGGAGACAGAGCTTCCAGTTAAACTCATCCTCTTACTGCAGCTCTAACTCACAGCACAAGGAGACAGAGCTTCCAGTTAAACTCATCCTCTTACTGCAGGTCAAACTCACAGCACATGGAGACAGAGCTTCCAGTTAAACTCATCCTCTTACTGCAGCTCTAACTCACAGCACATGGAGACAGAGCTTCCAGTTAAACTCATCCTCTTACTGCAGCTCTAACTCACAGCACATGGAGACAGAGCTTCCAGTTAAACTCATCCTCTTACTGCAGCTCTAACTCACAGCACATGGAGACAGAGCTTCCAGTTAAACTCATCCTCTTACTGCAGCTCTAACTCACAGCACATGGAGACAGAGCATCCAGTTAAACTCATCCTCTTACTGCAGCTCTAACTCACAGCACATTAACTCTCTGATTCATGCATTTTTACCTCTTTCTCGCAGGGCCGTGGGTTCCATCGTCAGTCTCGGTCATCTCTGAGGAACTCATTTTAGAAACAGCGCCCCCTGTCTCAGGACACCTGAACACACCAGATCAGATTCACAAGTGGGTTCTGACCCAAATTGGCAGACCTGTAAATACACACAAGAAGAACATGATAACGCACAGACATAATAATACACACAGACACACACATACATCAAATCTCATAGAACAGACAGGGACAAATCTGGAATTTAACTGAGCCATAAACTTGTACAGCAATACAATTCCCTCCAAAATATTCTGCACCAACGATAACAATTACTAAGACTGTTGAATATAAAGATTACCAGTGCTGAGGTATATTTTCATTGTCCAACATATGGAATATATATACAATGATATAATGGAAACTACCAAAACGACATTTTTCAGATGATACAACAATTTTACAAAAATTGTGTGTCACAATTATTGGCACCCCTGTATTTGGTACTGTGTGCACCCTCCCCTCGCAGGGATAATGGCACTGAGTCTTTTTACATAACGTGTTATAAGACCAGAGAACACATTGGGAGGGATCTTAGACTCTTCCTCCACCCACAATCTTTCCAGATCCAGATGTCTTTGTTGATCCGTGCTTATGGGCTGTGCTGTTCAATTGAGTCACAGGTTTTAGCCATTGTGCAATGGCTACAGGCTGTAGCCATTGCACAATGATGCTTCTGCATCATTAACCTTTTTATTTGTGGATTTTAACGTGGATTTGGGGTCATTGTCTTGCTGAAAGATCCACTAGTTTCAGTCTGCTGGCAGAGGTAGTCAGGTTTAGGGCTAAATTGTCCTGGTACTTGGGTAGAGTTCCCGATGCTGCTTTCCTTAACTTAACCAGTGTGAGCAAAGTAGCCCCATAACATTAAAGATCCACCACCGTATTTTTCTTTTCAGTATATGCATCCTTAAATCCATCCCACATCATATTCCTGGACATGGTTGTGAGAGGGGCTGGAGCCTCTCCCAGCATGCATTGGGCAAGAGGCAGGAAAAAACCCTGAACAGGTCACCAGTCCATCACAGGGCACACACACCATGCACTTACACACTCATACATTCAAGCACTTTAGTGTCTCCAATTAGCTTAACCTGCATGTCTTTGGACTGTGGGAGGAAACCCATGCAGACATGGGATGAGAATATACAAACTCCACACACACCACCATGCTGCCCTCCAGCAGTTTTAAACTTCTTCATTATTGCCCTCACAGTAGTAACTAGCATCTTCAGTTCATTTTTTGATCCATTGGCCTGATTTTCAAAGTTCAGCAACCATTTTAATTTCGTTCGTCTGTTCTTTGTCTTTCTCTGCACCAAAGATGAAAAATGGGTTTCACAACCAGGTTCTCAGTTTAATCCTCCAGTGAAACAGGAAGCCATGGAAGGTCACACGATTTTCTCTTAATATTGATGTAGATTTAGTTTGATTTTATTTATAAGAATCTTTAGGGGTGCCAATTATTTTTATATATTTTTGGGAAATAACAACCCTACCTGAATCCAACCGTCACACTAGAGGGCGCCAGTTCCCCAATCTTAGTTTGTGTTCTGTGCCTGTTGTAGTGCTAATTAAGGTGTTGTGTCGCAAACATTTAATAGCCTGACCAGATTCACATTGCAGGTATCTGTAACTGATTTATGACTAGTCAAAAAGCTAATTTAAGATATCCAACTGCATTTTCACTCATCAAAAAACTTAATCTCGAATTACATTTTGCTAGTAAGATTGAAGTCACTTTCGCCATTCAGTTGTATGGGACCTCCAATTAAGAGATGTACAATTCAGTTTTGACTACCCAAAACATGAATTCCAGATACTGTATCGCCATTTCAATTCTGACTAGTCACAACTCAAATTAGAGATATCTCCACATTAGTTCTGACTTAGTCATAATTTCAGTTAAAGATATTTCATTCCTCGTGATTTAAGATGTCAGGTAACGGGGGACCAGGACCCAAAAGCAGAGTGGGAAAAACACCAGGAACTCCAAAAAGGCAAATCCAACCAAAGACTTTACTCTCATACAGGTAACAGAAAACAGGGAACAAAAACAAGGCCAGACAGGGCACTTTCAAAAACAAAAACAGCAGAATTTTCAACAAAATAAAAAAAACATGAGGAAACAAAACTCAGGGAGGGCAGAACTCACAGACAGAAACACAGGCAGAAACAGACAGGCAGATACTCTCAGGCAGAAACACAAGGAACCAGCACCCAAATCAGGGAAACAGAGAACTTAAATAGCCACAAAGATAACAAGACACAGGTGAACTCAAAGCACAATCAAACCAGAGCAGGGAGGGATAACGAGACACAAAGAAAAACAATGACAGAATAACTGAAAACAATAATACAATTAACACAGGGGTAACTAAAGAGGGAGCAAACTGAAATACAAACTGAAGTACCGCCATCTGGTGGCCCAGAAAAGGAAAAAACAAACAGAAAAAGGCAGAATCCTGACAACATCTAAATGATCTTTTTGGATAACTGAATCTAAGATATTACTAGCCAAAATATGGCAAGCCATTTTAACATCTAATAACCTGTGCGGTTTCACATTACAGATATTTGTCATTAATTTATGACTAGTCAAAACGCTAATTTAAGATATCTCTAATTATATTTTGACAAGTCAAAACGCTCATTAAAGATATCTCTAATTAGATTTCGACTAGTTTCGCCACTAAGTTCTATAACTCCAATTAAAGATATCTACAATTCAGTTTTGACTATCTAAAACGTGAATTCCAGATATCACCACTTAAATTATGACTCTTACCATCTTACCCATAGTCGGACGGTACACCGAGCAAAACGCGTGCCGTCAAGCCTAGTTCATGCATGTCTATGGTCAAAACCTCTGGTTCTCGCGCACCAATCAGAAGCCAGTACCCAGTGTTAGGACGAATTTAGCCTGGCGAGCCAGTCTCTTTTTTCACTTCGTTCAGCAGAAGGAGGAATTTGGACAGGTTGCCAATAGACTGACGCTTTTTCGCTATTTTCTTATAATAATGTGTGCCTGCGTTGTTCCATGTCCGTTTACCCTATAAACAAACAGCTTGAAACAAAAAACCACTTGTCACAAACACATACATATATGAATTGTAAGGTCAGCCAACCTTATTTTTTTCCTAGTGGGAAAACTAGAAGACCTTTTGGAGAGAAAAAAAGAACAAATATTTCAAGAACAAAAATTAACCTACCTTTATTCTTGGCACATTTAGGCTATAATCAGTAAACTGTCAACTGTGACAGCAAGGTTTCTTTTTCCCTTCATTTATAAAAATAAATATTACTCTTTCTTATAAGGAATGATCAACAAAAACAATTACAAACCAAGACTATTTAAATAAATAATGGAAAAATATAACAAAAAATAAATAAAAATAATTTGTAGACATCATTCGTTTACCTTCAATATAAAAAGCGAATGTCAGCTCATCTGTGTTTTGTACCTGAGCGTGAGACGTTGTCATAATTTTCCCGACCGTGAAAACTGCCTGACTTGTTTACATATTGGACAGATGTGGCTAGTTGGTAAATCTGTCGCTGTTTCCGTCGCAGCACTTTCGACACAAGCAAAATCGGAAGCGTTATCCTAAAATTTCTTCTTACCGTGAAGAGTGCCTGACCCGCAACCGTAGTAATGTGTTAACACGGCGGCACAATTATATCTAGAAAAAACGCTATATTCAACTGCGAACCGGCACGAGCACCAGCCCAGAACCAGCACTAGGTTCGCAGTGGTGGAAAAGGGGTATCATCAGATTCACGCCGTGTTAAAGTAAATGCTTCGTCATATTGGAGGTGCTTCCTCCCTTGCACGAAATATCCGTACTGCGGATGTTGCATTTTGCTGTGTTATCTTTTTTAATGAAGCTAAGCCAAACTTTCGAGCGTTTGCTGCGGTCAGCCATGGTCCAGGATGTAAACAGATTTAAACGGTAAAAAGTGTCTGTTCTCGCGTGCTATGTTGACGTACTGCGTAACAAATGACGTGACGTTAGGTCCGCGTAGCTGGTCTTGGCAGATAAGTACAGCTTTTATGGACTAAATTTACAAACTAGCCACATCTAAAATACTCCCTGCAGTTCACTCGGGAGCGCGACTGAAATATGCATAAGTTAGGAACCGAACTGCAGGATCGAAATGCACGTGCCTTATCGAATCCACGGTTCTTGGAAATTTGGTTCTTGATACCCAACCCTAATTTTACCTGCTATGGACCTCTTTTTAAGATGAGTCTTGAATAAAGTTGAAATGAAATGAAATATAGAGTAATCTCTGCCTAATATAATCACTCCACTGTATATTTTGCCTCAATATTGCAAACCAATTAATTTGATTTAGTAATGGGAATGATTTCCTATAAAACATAAAAGAATAAGTAACAACCTCTTAATCGTTTAATTAAAAACGAAATCCGGGTTTATACGGCAGCGTCAAAATGTCAACAACGAGCGACAATTGACCTCCGTCTCGCTAGGCTACCTCCTCACGAGGTCGAAATGGTCATGGAATATCAAAAATATGGAAGTTAACTTTCTTAAAGGTTATTTCAATATTACTTTCTGGTCTAAATGGTAGACCATGTTCGGAGTCCGTGTGAGCTCTTAGCTTATCAGGCTACGCCTTAAACCCACCATTTTATTGCCAGTTGCAGTTGTCAGTTTTTATGAATTACGCGGGTTAATGCGATTATACCTGCAGATTCCCATTTCTTCCCGCATCCCTTTACCTTCAGCTTCTCTTACCTCAGTTCCACTCCACAACAGACTGTTTACTCCGTTTTTTACATTTAATTGAATTCCTTTTTTCCTGGGGATTCTTTCTCCTCCGTTATTAAAAGGACCGTTAAGTTTCAGTTTCACTTTTGGACCGCATTTCCTCACTTACTGGCTGAACTGAAGGTTCGATGGGCGGAGTTTTATATATCTCAAAAAACACGTTTTCAACGTACAAAAATGCCAAGTTATTCACACGTACAAGACCAGTCCAGGCCTGCCATTAAAAGTATTGATATCAAAATGATGCCAAGTTACGGTAATACAAACAATATAGGCTATCTTGCGTCACCGAAATTAAATAAGATGTATTCCAAAGCAATGCTACCCAATATTTCCTCAATTCTTTCAAGACTTTTTATCCTACGAGCAGGCATATCATAAGCTTGTTCAGTTCTGTTGTGCAGAGTGACCGCACATGACCATTGTAACACCCACAATTATAATATAGAGGTTATTTTCATATACACAACAATTTCTAGATGATCATATTCAGATTCCTTCTCACATATAGCAAGTCATCTAGCAGAATTGCAGAGTGAGACATGCTGATCCTGGAGGAATATCATGAAACTCCACAACAGAGCCCATAACAACATCCGCAGAATCCGCCCCTTTCTCACCACCTACTCAACCCAGCTCCTGGTCCAAGCAATGGTTCTATCCCGCCTGGACTACTGCAACTCTCTTCTGGCTGGACTACCAGCATCTGCCACCAGACCCCTGCAGCTCATTCAGAATGCTGCGGCTCGTCTGGTCTTCAACCTCCCCAGACACTCCCACGTAACTCCCCTGCTCACTACCCTCCACTGGCTGCCTGTTATAGCTCGCATCAAATTCAAAACATTGGTCCTAGCATACCAGGCAGTCAAGGGATCAGCCCCAGCATACCTTCACAAGATATTCAAACCCTACATGCCAGCCAGATCCCTCCGTTCTGCTACCTCAGGACGCCTAGCACCTCCCCCTCTTCGCACCTGCACTTCCAGAACACGTCTCCTGTCTGTTCTGGCCCCACGATGGTGGAATGACCTCCCTGTGGAGGTCAGAACAGCTGAGACTGTGAACAATTTCAAACGACGACTGAAGACCCACCTCTTCAGGCTGCACCTCTCTCCATCCCTCCCTTCCCCCCTGTAAATGACTAAACTTAGGGTTGTAACTAGGCAGCTGTTTCATAGGTTACTTAGTTGATGCGCCTGTCTTAACGACTACTTGTATTTTTATTTATTTTTATTTTTCCATAGATTGCGTTGTTGCCATTCTCGTTGTTAGTGTTAATCAGTTTAACCATCAGGGTCCAAGTTGAACTATGCGGTTGTTCCCTGTACTTGGACCGGTACTTCTCTCTAGGGGTTTCGTCATACTTGTTCCTGGTTATGGTTATACACTTTGTTGTACGTCGCTCTGGATAAGAGCGTCTGCCAAATGCCTGTAATGTAATGTAATGTAATAACAATGTCTTCCAGTGTGGAGAGTATGTATAATGTTCTTAAAATGTTTTCAGAAATCGCATGGCACTCTCTAAAATGGCCTTAACTTGATGTACTTAAAACTAGTTTTTCCTATACATATAAAGGTTATAGATAAATACTTATGTGACCTTTGTGACAGAAATTACTTGCACATGGAAAATAGTGGATTTCATATAAGCCATCTCTACTGAACTTGACTTGACTTTATTGTCCCTGTAGAGAAATGTGGATTGCAGCACTGTGTTATGTTAAAGGGCATTACAAACACAGACAATAGAAAGTTAGAAACACTGCAAATGTCACAGTAGTAGTAGCACAGGAGTGTACAATATGCAGAGATGCTACACAGGCAGCCCAGTGTGACACAGACAGCTGGAGCAGCCAGATCAGCTGGTATTAGGCGTGGCTGGTGCCTGATGGCTCTCTGATATCGGAGTGAGTTCCAGTTTCATTTTTGAAAGTAGAAATATATAACTTGACATAATTGCGAGACAATATTTTTACAGTAAGATAAGATTGCTATTAAGCTACTTGAACCAATTCATATGCAGATGAAGACATTTGATTGCAAAAGCAACTGTCAAGCTGAGAAACATTAGCCATAATCTGAATGCTGACTTCAGTGACTATTGAGCACGTGGCTCCATCTAGTGGTGGTTTCTTTAATAGGGTTTATAAAAGGTTGTCAGGTTTTGAATGCCTTCACATTATGGTAGGCCTACCATCAAATGTATATCACGTTAAATGTCATTAAAAACAAATTATTTTTATTATGATTACTATTATTATTATTTGAATTGAGTGTATATTTTCCAGAAAAAATGAGCTCAATTAGATTACACATAACTCAAATGGGTGCCACCGATAGACCGTATAACAAGACCAGGTTAAAACCTATGGCTGGAACAAACCGGCCGACATCACAGACATGGGCGGTGTAACTTTATCACTCACTCAGTCAGTCAGTCACAGACATTCGTGTTTGTAGGTCAGTTCTAAAGGCACCCCGAGGAAGCCGTGGGTCTCTGTGATTTTTGGCAGAGAGATCCAATCAAATCCCCGTTCGCTACCAAGACTCTACCAATGAACTGAAGGGGATAGGCAATCAGAGCGCGTATGTCTACCAAGACCAATCGCTTGCTTGAGTCTCTCGGGCTGAGAGACGCGCAAATATTGAATGAGGTAAATCGCTGTTTTATTTTCCTGCGTCGGTAGGTAAAGATAACCGCAAATTTAACTGAATCATTACTGGGAAAAAGTTACGACAAGCTATGGATAAGTATGGTAACGTTACCAAATGTAAAGAAATATTAATTTTTACAGTGTTATCTTAGTTAAGTCAGCTTCAAACAAGGCAGCCAACTAACGTTCACCGGTTTAAATTACGGTAGACGATCTAATCTGAGGAACTGTTCTTAATTTACATCAGCAACAAGGTAAATATATTTTTAACCTTTAAGTGTATTTTCTCTGGCAATATAAATAGCTTGTTTTATATGAGTTTAATATATTAATTCAGCAGTTTTTATGCCTTTAATTTATCTGAATGATCTTTTGTAACTAGCTATCTGGATTGAACTCCAGGCCATTTTCTGCCATTTAAAGCTAATCAAATAACCTTGCTCACACTAAGAAAATAAAATGTCCTAGAAATAACCTATAGCTAGCTACATTTTTATTTTTCTTTCTTCATTTGGATGGCAGGTATGCCATCCGGCCATGTTACACCTTGGCGGGGGGGCATGCCCCATACCTATACAGCACCGACAGTTTTCAGGGTTCCCCACAAATATAACCAGAACAGCCATAGACACTCAGCCCTTAAAAACATTAATTTCTGTACATTCTGACCCCATTTCAACAGACAGAATTCGTAAACAACTTCACACGTCCACACAATAAAGCTCCAAACTAAGGGGATTTGCGTTTTCTCCTTCTCCTCCTCCTCCTTCCTGCCGCCTAGCCTACAAACAAAATGTCCCCCCATTGGACATTTTACCAACACCAGCCAATCCTTCGCCTACACAATCCAATCAAAATCTCACATACACATGCAAAATAGGAAATGTTTTAGAGTAAAAAGATATGTCTGTCTCAACAGCTAGTTCCTTTGTGGCTGAGTGGTCAATGTCATGGTCTATGGAGCGCAGGGTCCCTGGTTCAAGCCCCACTGGAAGCAAGTTTCTGGACTGTGCTTTTTTGCTCACTAATATTTGTCTATCACTTATCAACAATTGCTTTTGCACCACATCTACCCAGCTTTCACCGAACGTACACACTGCATTATGATGTACCATCTGCACGTTCACTTAACCGGCTACAATATCTTCTGTAAAACCACGGACAAGTTTGACCAAAAAATTTCACGCATTGAACAGCTATGTCATGGTGGCGCACTGCCAGAGTTACAGAGTATAAAGGTTGGAACACAACCAGAGAGTCAGTTAGAGGGGAGGACACCAAAATCAGATGCCCTCCTTATCTCTAGATTGCAGTGTTTGAAACAGTGCCTGTTTGTACACACTTACACAGAGAGAATAAGGAATTCAGTGCTGTCTGTACACAGTTACACAGAGAGAATAAGAACACAGTGCTGTTTGTACACAGCTACACAGAGAGAATAATGACACAGTGCTGTTTGTACAGTAGCACAGAGAAGACAGACTAAACAGTGCAGGTATACACACTTTATTGATGTCTGGGGTTGCGCTGTGTTATAGCGTGTGCTGCACGCACACCCAGTGCTGTCAGAAAAAAGAGGCCAATCAATCCTTCGGCCACTGATAGCATGATCTGGGCTCCAGGC
>NC_057951.1:1515125-1534260 GCF_018555375.3 Anguilla rostrata | reverse complement strand
TTTATTAATGAGCTCCCAGGCTCATTTGTGCACTGTGGGGATTTTCTTGGCTCCCACCCAAACACATACAAAAATGCAAGCATTAGCTCAATTGATCAGCTGACAGACAACATAAATTACGTACTTTCCAGAACCCTGGATACTATCGCACCTCTTAAGAAGAGGAAAGTCCGCTATAAGAAATTAGCACCCTGGTACAATGACCATACTCGTGCTCTCAAACAAGCTTCACGCCAACTTGAGCGCAAATGGCGTTCTACTAAATTGCAGGTATTCCTCCAGGACTGGAAAGACAGTCTACTAACTTATAAACATGCCCTCTCCACAGCACGTTCCTCATACTTCTCTACTTTAATAGATGAAAATAGAAACAATCCTAGGCACCTGTTTAACACTGTTGCCAGACTGACCAAGAATCAAGTTGATCCATGTGCCTCAATATCATTTAGTAGCAATGACTTCATGAATTTCTTTGATGACAAAATTATAAAAATCAGGGGCAAGATTCAAAGTTCTCCTACCACCCCTCATATAGGGTCTGCCCTTCCATCCGCTCAACGCATGGATGCAGAATCTTCAGAAGAATCTTCAGAAAGACAGGCGGCCTATCTGAACTCTTGTGCTCCAATAGATCTCATGGAGTTTAATGCCATAGTTAATTCCTCAAAATCTTCTACTTGTCTTCTAGACCCTATCCCTAAGAAGCTTTTCAGTGCAAAATTTTGGGTCTGACTAAATTATGTGCTGCTGCACCTGAATGAAAAAGTTAGGCGCACCAGTGCAACCAATGTAAAAAGTTAGTCTGGAGCCCTGTAAAACCAAGGAAGTTATACTTATTTTATACAATACCTTTGTCAGACCTCACTTACAGAATTGTGTGCAGTTCTGGGGACTGTACTACAAGAAAGATATAGAGGATCTGGAAAAGGTAGAAAGAAGGGAAACCAAACTGGTTCCTGGTATGAAAGATAAAAGTTTTGAGGAAAGACTTCAGATGCTTAACTTCTTCAAGCTTAGTAAAAGTAGACTCATGGTTATTTGATTGAGTCTTTTAAATTCATAAAGGGGATCAACAAAGTGAACTACAAGAGATTCTTCAGGTTCAGCTCTCTGTTCAACCCTATATTTCACTGCACAGATCCATAATCACTAATTCTATTTAATTAAGGTCACACAGTACACAGCACAACTCACCCCAGTGTCTGTAGTTTACAGTTTGGACTCATCAGTCCAGCACAGAGCAGCTTCACTCCTGAATCTCCCAGGTTATTGTTGCTGAGGTCCAGATCTCTCAGGGGTGAGTTTGATGACTGAAGAGCTGAGGCCACAATTTCACAGGACTTCTCTGTGAGGTCACAGTAGTTCAGTCTGCAAAGAAGAGTTTATATATTATTATATGATTAAATAGCGCAATATACTGTAAAATCTGATATGTGCAATGTAACAGTAATCGCGAGTGATGAAGAGTGATGTTGAGGATTTTAAGTTTGTGATGCTCTGAGGACGTTCTTTGCTACAATCTCCAACTGCAGCACTTTGGGCCTGAGAATTAGGCTAGACGTCCTGTTGGACAGAACTCTGACAGTTCTACAGATGAAATTCTTACCCAAATGCCCCCCTTTCTTCTGGCATTTGGCACAGATACAACCAAAATAAAAAGAAATAACATCTCTCAGAGTGGATAGTGAGTTAGGCTCTGCTTCTTTACTTTTGCTGGTAACTGTGACTAACTACTCACAGCATTGCAAGCCAACACACAGCCAGCACAATACAAAAGCCAGATTCACTTTAGAAACAGGAATGCAAAAAAGTGATCTGTTCACATATAACCAGGTACTGTAGTGCAGTCTGTCTGTTTTGCTGAGGTTATATATAACCATGTAGTGCAGTCTGTCTGTTCTGCTGGTGTTACATATAACCAGGTAGTGAAACCAAAGCTATGTAGGAACTGTTAATGATCCCTTTGAGTTCCTTTTGTTGGAATAGTGATACATTTGATGGTGCTGTCCAAGGAGACACCATTTAACTTTTTCCAGGCTTTAGGAAACTTCAGAACCTTGTACAGGCCAGACTTTAGCCTGAGATAAGCCACAGAATTACCTCAAAAACAGGCACTTTAACAGTCCCCTGAGAAGACCTCACCCTGACACCCATTATATCATACAATTTCTCTACCTTCCTGTATTCACTCTGTCTACAGGCACTATTGGATTCTGGGTCAGCCTACACCAGAATAAAGCAGAGACCAGGGTGGCACTACTGGCCTTGTAACATGGTGCATTTACTGCCTGCCCTAATCTCACAATACAGTAACACAAACATTTCATTCATAACCACACTTGCCTCTCTCAAACCAAACCCAGCATTACATTAATCAATGTTGAAAAAATACCTCATCTTCTTGAACAATGGAAGAGGGGTACAGACTGAGCAGGCACTGACTGACATTTAAAAGGAGGGGTTCTTTTTTCTACACAAACACAGTTCAAACTACTTCACCAAACTAAGTTAGATAAGAATAAGTGTAACACTTGTGTTTACTTGTCCAAGTCAAAGTTAAGGACAAATGTTAGCTCAATAAAGACCATAGGGGTGTTTGTATGGCTAATCTGCCAAAAAATCAGACCTTGTTATCCTACTAATAATGCAACTGACCAAACTCAGCTAAAAATTGGATTAATTAATATCAGATCATTAAGGCAATTCTTGTAAATGAATTAATTACTGATCACCACGTTGAAATCTTATGTGTAACTGAAACTTGCCTTAAAACTGTATATTGCCTTAAATGAATCCACCCCTCCTGGCTACAGCTATACTCACGTTCCCCGTCTGACGGGTCGTGGCGGTGGTGTTGCTACTGTATATCATTCTAATCTTTTTGATACTTTGAAATCCGGCTTCAAATGTAACTTTTTTGAAGAGCTTGATCTCAGTTTTGCACATCCACACAAAAAAGCAGTCCGTTTTATCCTTGCAATTGTATACAGACCACCAGGGCCATACAGTGGCTTTTTACTTGAGTTTGCTGATTTCCTTTCCAGCCTGGTTGTTAATTCAGATAAAGTAGTAATTGTAGGGGACTTCAATATTCACATGGATAGTGAAAGTGATCCTCTCAGATCAGCACTCTTGTCTATCACTGAATCTATTGGCTTTGATCAACATATACATCAGTCCACACATTCTCATAACCATACTCTTGATCTGGTCTTAACTTATGATACAGAAATAGCAAATATAGCAGTTATGCCTAAAAACCCTGTGCTATCAGACCATTATTTAATTACTTTCCAACTTTCACAAGTCTGTCATGTGTCACCAGATCCTTCATTCTACCTTAGCTGTAAGCTTTCCTCCAGGACTGCAAATGCTTTTATTAATGAGCTCCCAGGCTCATTTGTGCACTGTGGGGATTTTCTTGGCTCCCACCCAAACACATACAAAAATGCAAGCATTAGCTCAATTGATCAGCTGACAGACAATACAAATTACGTACTTTCCAGAACCCTGGATACTCTCGCACCTCTTAAGAAGAGGAAAGTCCGCTATAAGAAATTAGCACCCTGGTACAATGACCATACTTGTGCTCTCAGACAAGCTTGACGCCAACTTGAGCGCAAATGGCGTTCTAC
The DNA here is from genome assembly GCF_018555375.3 of Anguilla rostrata. Lineage (NCBI taxonomy): Eukaryota > Metazoa > Chordata > Actinopteri > Anguilliformes > Anguillidae > Anguilla > Anguilla rostrata. Next base: position 1,530,625 of record NC_057951.1, on the reverse strand, counting down.
TAAATTGCAGGTATTCCTCCAGGACTGGAAAGACAGTCTACTAACTTATAAACATGCCCTCTCCACAGCACGTTCCTCATACTTCTCTACTTTAATAGATGAAAATAGAAACAATCCTAGGCACCTGTTTAACACTGTTGCCAGACTGACCAAGAATCAAGTTGATCCATGTGCCTCAATATCATTTAGTAGCAATGACTTCATGAATTTCTTTGATGACAAAATTATAAAAATCAGGGGCAAGATTCAAAGTTCTCCTACCACCCCTCATATAGGGTCTGCCCTTCCATCCGCTCAACGCATGGATGCAGAATCTTCAGAAGAATCTTCAGAAAGACAGGCGGCCTATCTGAACTCTTGTGCTCCAATAGATCTCATGGAGTTTAATGCCATAGTTAATTCCTCAAAATCTTCTACTTGTCTTCTAGACCCTATCCCTAAGAAGCTTTTCAGTGCAAAATTTTGGGTCTGACTAAATTATGTGCTGCTGCACCTGAATGAAAAAGTTAGGCGCACCAGTGCAACCAATGTAAAAAGTTAGTCTGGAGCCCTGTAAATCCAAGGAAGTTATACTTATTTTATACAATACCTTTGTCAGACCACACTTACAGAATTGTGTGCAGTTCTGGGGACTGTACTACAAGAAAGATATAGAGGATCTGGAAAAGGTTGAAAGAAGGGAAACCAAACTGGTTCCTGGTATGAAAGATAAAAGTTTTGAGGAAAGACTTCAGATGCTTAACTTCTTCAAGCTTAGTAAAAGTAGACTCATGGTTATTTGATTGAGTCTTTTAAATTCATAAAGGGGATCAACAAAGTGAACTACAAGAAATTCTTCAGGTTCAGCTCTCTGTTCAACCCTATTTTTCACTGCACAGATCCATAATCACTAATTCTATTTAATTAAGGTCACACAGTGCACAGCACAACTCACCCCAGTGTCTGTAGTTTACAGTTTGGACTCATCAGTCCAGCACAGAGCAGCTTCACTCCTGAATCTCCCAGGTTATTGTTGCTGAGGTCCAGATCTCTCAGGGGTGAGTTTGATGACTGAAGAGCTGAGGCCACAATTTCACAGGACTTCTCTGTGAGGTCACAGTAATTCAGTCTGCAAAGAAGGGTTTATATATAATTATATGATTAAATAGCGCAATATACTGTAAAATCTGATATGTGCAATGTAACAGTAATCGCGAGTGATTGAAGAGTGATGTTGAGGATTTTAAGTTTGTGATGCTCTGAGGACGTTCTTTGCTACAATCTCCAACTGCAGCACTTTGGGCCTGAGAATTAGGCTAGACGTCCTGTTGGACAGAACTCTGACAGTTCTACAGATGAAATTCTTACCCAAATGCCCCCCTTTCTTCTGGCATTTGGCACAGATACAACCAAAATAAAAAGAAATAACATCTCTCAGAGTGGATAGTGAGTTAGGCTCTGCTTCTTTACTTTTGCTGGTAACTGTGACTAACTACTCACAGCATTGCAAGCCAACACACAGCCAGCACAATACAAAGAAACAGGAATGCAAAAAAGTGATCTGTTCACATATAACCAGGTACTGTAGTGTAGTCTGTCTGTTTTGCTGAGGTTATATATAACCATGTAGTGCAGTCTGTCTGTTCTGCTGGTGTTACATATAACCAGGTAGTGAAACCAAAGCTATGTAGGAACTGTTAATGATGCCTTTGAGTTCATTTTGGAATAGTGATACATTTGATGGTGCTGTCCAAGGAAACAACTTTTTCCAGGGTTTAGGAAACTTCTGAACCTTGTACAGGTCAGACTTTAGCCTGAGATAAGCCACAGAATTACCTCAAAAACAGGCACTTTAACAGTCCCCTGAGAAGACCTCACCCTGACACCCATTACATCCTACAATTCCTCTACCTTCCTGTTTTAACTCTGTCTACAGGCACTATTGGATACTGGGTCAGCCTACACCAGAATAAAGTACAGACCAGGGTGGTACTACTGGCCTTGTAACATGGTGCATTTACTGCCTGACCTAATCTCACAATACAGTCAGTAACACAAACATTTAATTCATAACCACACTTGCCTCTCCAAAATCAAACCCAGCATTATATTAATTATAATGTTGAAAAAATATCTCATCTTCTTGAACAATGTAAGAGAGGTACAGACTGAGCAGGCTCTCTCTGGTCATCTCCCACTCACAAATTATCTATGCATGGACTAGGGATAAAAGGGGATTCTTCCCCCTTTTTAAAAAACATGGATTTGATTCAATCAACATTTGTCCTTAACTGACTGACATTTCAAAGGAGGGATTCTTTTTTTCTACACAAACACAGTTCGAACTACTTCCCCAAACGGAGTTAGATAAGAATAAAGCCGCGTTTCCACCGCAGGAACTATACCCCGGAACTAGGAACCTTTTGAGGAACTCAGTGCGTTTCCACCGCAGGAACTAGGGTCTAAATGTAGTTCTGGGGGCTTTGTTTTACCCCCCAAAACGTTCCTGCTCGGGGGGTAGTACTTTCCGAAAGTACAGGAACCTTTTGGGTGGAGCTTGCAGCGCTGAACATTTCTGATTGGTCGAGTACTCGTAGCATTTGTGTTGTATTTATTTTCCGCCATTACCCGCCATGTTTGAAAATATGCAGCGGCAAACCAATTAATTTTCATAATAACTTCAAATCAAACTTGTATGTTATGCGGCGCAGTAGCCTACTTTTGGTTATAGCCTGTCAACGTCTTGGAATTATAACGTGTGCTCTTCTGTTCTTTTCTTGCTTTAGTATTCGTTTTATAAAATGCTAAACATTCGTGCTGGGACAGCATATTACGTAGGCTACCAAAACATTCAAACGGATTAATTCGGTTGCTGAATATTTTCTTCCGGATTTTCTTTGTTAGCCCGTTGTAATTGACTCAAAACGTTTGATACAGTTATGTGAGGTATGCGGTAGTTCTGCATAATTAACATTGGTGATACAGTACAAGCAAACTGGAAATCACCTTCCGCACTTTTTATCCGGGTAAAATAACAGGTTAATTCTAGTAATCTTCCCTTTCGTTTTTTCACACTGCCGTAATTTTACTCAATTTTACTGCCATTTTTCAATTCCACGAAAAGACCAGGAAGACTATGGACTCATTTATTGTGCATGGTTCGCATTTGGAGGGCACACTTCGCTGCTCGGCTAGCAGTAACTTCGAAGGAAAGCAAACGGTGGCTGTACCACTACTAATTTACATTTTCACGCAAGTCCGAGTTTTCGTTGTATTCTTGTCATTTTGCGATTAGCCTATATGGAATTGACGACGAGAAAGTAATAAAACAGCAAATTGTTTACAACGTGTGCATGTTTTCTGCTGTTAATGAATGTGTTTGAGAGGATATATGAAAATCAATAAATACAAAAGTAACCATATATAGTCATTGTTGGTAACCCGTTGTATATAAGTGGAATAAACCCCTCCGGGCTGTCCCGGTTATTAGAAAATAATGGAGGCTACTTCAGTGGTAGTATGGGGTTACAGAAGATATCATGACAGATGGACCGACGACAACGTCAGTGGGCTAATTTGCCTAATCTTCGCGGTACTTTAGACCCCGGTGGAAACGCAGACAACCATTGGCTGAAGGAACCTTTTAGTTCCTGGTAAAGTAGTTCCTGGGACTGAAAGTTCCGGGTAATTTTGGTGGAAACGCGGCTTAAGTGTAACACTTGTGTTTACTTGTCCAAATCAAAGTTAAGGACACATGTTAGTTCAATAAAGACCATAGTGTTGGCCTGTAAAGCAAAAGTGAGCCTTTGATCTTGTGCCATTTGCCTGGCTTCTCAGCTGTGCCTTTTATGATCACAGTCTTGGATCTCTGGTCTTGATTCTTTAGCTGCTTATTTTACCATCCTGGGTCACAGTGGGACAGACAAGCTGTGATTCTGCGGTCCCTTTCATTCATTTTTTTCACAATTATATTATTTATTTTCCTTGTCCATCTAATTTTGTGTAAAGGAAGTGTAGCTTGTATTTTTTTATTTGATGGGGAATATGTTCATATTAATACTGTAACATACTATACCCTCCCTTCATTTAAATCTGCGAGTTGTATGTTTGGACCATTATTGATCCATCACATTGGTTTGCCTAACAAGGAATTCATGATGTATTTAAAGCTGGTATCTTTAATGATAATATGTAAATTAAATCTAATAAAATACATTTTACATGTTGGATTCATTTTTTACATTTGATGCTACTTCTGTATTCATTAAATGAGGGCACAATCTGTTAAAATAGCTTGACTCAAAAATCATAATTCTCACTTGCCTGACAATTTTATTGTATTCTATTTTCACTTTAACTATGAAGTGTTTATAAAAACATGCTGTCACTATCTACTTTAATTATTACACCATACTCACATGGCCTTCCTGCAGTGCCTGACTACTGGTACCAGTCTCTGATAACCTGCTGCTGATGTGTCGTAGGTCGTCAAGTCAAACTCATCTAGGATCTCTGACATCAGTAACATAAAGGCCAGGGCTGAGCATTGGTGTGGTTCCAGCTTTTCATTAGAGAGTTTTCCTGATCTCTGGAAATTCTTGATTTCCTCCACTAGAGAGCTGTCATTCAGTTCATTGAGACAGTGGAAAAGATTTATGGTCCTTTCTGCTGAAGATTCATCTTCGATCTTTGTCCTAATGTACTGGACTGTTCCCTTAATGCTCTGTGAACTGCTTCTTGTCTTTGTCAGTATTCCTCCTAATAGAGTCTGAATGGAGTCCAGAGAGAGGCCTAGAAGGAATCTGAGGAAAAGGTCCAGGTGTCCATTCTTACTCTCTAAGGCCAGATCCACTGCAGTCCTGTGTAACTCAGACAGCTGCACTTTTACTCTGCGTCTGCGAGGTTTTGATTGTTTTGTTGCTCTGAGTACATTTCTGTTCTTATGAACACATGAATGAAAGACAAACAAGGCAGCCAGATACTCCTGAATGCTCAGATGCACAAAGCAGTAGACCTTCTCCTCACCCAACCCACACTCCTCTTTAAAGATCTCTGTGCACACCCCAGAGTACACTGAAGCTTCACTGACATCAATGCTCATCTCTCTCAGGTCCTCTTCATAGAATATCAGATTGCCCCTTTCCAGCTGTAGTAAAGCCAGCCGCCCCAGTTTCAGGATGATTTTTGTATTTGATGCTGACTTTTTCTTTGGGGTTGTCTCATTGGTGCCATGATACTTCTCATTCTTCACATTAGTCTGAATGAGCAGGAAGTGTGTGTACATTTCAGTCAGAGTTTTGGGCAGGTCTCCACTCACTTTATCCAACATTGTCTCCAGAACAGTAGCAGAAATCCAACAGAAGACTGGTATGTGACACATGATGTAGAGACTCCTGGATGACTTTATGTGTGAGATTATTTTGCTAGCCTTGTTCCGATCTCCGATTCTCTTCCTGAAGTACTCCTCCTTCTGTGGGTCATTGAATCCTCGTACCTCTGTCACCTGGTGGACGCACTCAGGAGGGATCTGATTGGCTGCTGCTGGTCGGGAGGTGATCCAGAGGAGGGCAGAGGGAAGCAGATTCCCCTTAATGAGGTTGGTCAGCAGCACATCCAATGATGATGACTCTGTTATATCACAGCAAATCTCATTGCTTTGGAAATCTAGAGGAAGTCGACACTCATCCAGACCATCAAAGATGAACACAACTTTGACTTCATCATCTTCAAAACTTTTGATCTCTTTCAGTTGTGGAAAGTATTGCTGCAGAAGTTCCATGAGACTAAATTCTCTCTCCTTTTTCAGATTCAGATCTCGGAAAGGAAGAGTGAAGATGAAATCAATGTCCTGATTGGCTTTTCCATCTGCCCAGTCCAGAATGAACTTCTGCACAGAGACTGTTTTCCCAATGCCAGCGATGCCCTTAGTAAGCACGGTTCTGATTGGTTTCTCTTGTCTAGGTGAAGGCTTAAAGATGTCATTGCAGATGATTGCAGTCTCATGTGTGGTTTGTCTCTTCGATGCCATCTCAATCTGTCTGATCTCATGTTCATCATTGACCCCCCTACTTCCCCCCTCTGTGATGTAGAGCTCTGTATAGATCTCATTGAGGAGGGTTTGGTGGCCCTGCTTTGCTAAACCTTCAAATATGCATTCAAACCTCTTCTTCAGATGAGTTTTCAGTGCCTGCTGGGCTCTTTCTTTGAATTCATCTGAGGAGAGGAAATATGAGAACCAATGTTTAAAATAACAGAAATAGACAAAAAATACTTATGCAGAAAGTTTTCACAATGTTTTACACAGCTCTGAAAGTGTTGCACATTAAGTTGTAGCTATACATATGTAGTCAAATTGTAACTAATTTGGTAACAAGAGGTTATTACTGATTAACGCCAATGTAGGAAACATGGAACAGTTAACAATATTTTTGATTACACATGCGAAACAAGGCCAGCCCTGTTACATCTCTTCTGTTAATATGAAATAATTCTGTATCATGAGGACACATTGTGAAATTAACAGGCAAGGTTTACTTGTTATGTATCATGAAGATATGCCCTATATGCTATAACTGCACCTTCACGTAGTGTTGCCCATACCTCTAGTAGTGTTTCACACTTCTCACAAACTGTTGTACACACAACAATGAAAACATAAAAACGATTCATTTCCATTTCAACATTCAATTTCTTAATTGTTCATAGTATGATGAGTCTTTAAGGTAAATATGGTCCTCATGGGTCATGCAGTAATTTAATTATCTTAGAATTATTATGATCGGTGCTCTTTAATCCAGGATAAAACCTCAGGGCAGTCAGTCTGATGGGACAGTGGTTTAGTAACTGGCTTTTGATCCCAAGGCTCCTGGTTTTAAAGTCTTTCGGAAACATTTAATCTCATGTGCATTTGATTGCCCCCATTATTACTGCTGGATGCTATATTTGAATTGAAATGCCTTCCTGTACATGTTGTGTGTGATGTTTTTTATATGCAATACTGTTGATGTAAAACACTATTATCAAAGTGTGAATACTATAAATCAGTACTCTGTTATTTTGTACTATTTGTTTGCTAAACTAATTTCAGCATTCTAATAGCCACAGTAGCAATGAGAGAAAATTCTTACTGTGCTGCTCATCTCTCTCCAGTGGGTCAGTGACATCCTTCTTCTTCATGTTCCTCAGGATATGGAGTGTGATCTTCAGAGACCCCTCAATGCCACAGGTCTCCAGCATCTTCTCAACTATGTACAGGGCCTCAGGATCCTCCTGCCCTCTCTCAGTGCATTCTGGGTAATCAGCAATTTGACGACTCTTGAACAATTCCTTCATCTTCATGAACGTATCCAGTACAGAAGGATCTTCAGGAAGACTATTAAAGCATTCTGGGCAACCCTGACTCAGATGGCTCTGAAACAGTTTCAACTTTTCAGTCTTCTTCAGCTTCATCAGAGTGCGCAGGAGAGACTGAAATAAACACATTTAGAGGTGTGCTGTATCAGAGTGAAATAAATACATGAAGAGGGTATGCTGTCTCAGTGTGAAATAAACACATGAAGAGGTGTGCTGTATCAGTGTGAAATAAACACATGAAGAGGTGTGCTGTCTCAGTGTGAAATAAACACATGAAGAGCTGTGCTGTATCAGAGTGAAATAAACACATGAAGTGGGTTGCTGTATCAGAGCCATGGAAACAAAGCCTTGCTTTATTATGGGTGGCAGTGTAGTATAATGGGTAAGGAGCTGGTCTCGTCAGAGGTTTGAATCCCAGGTAGGACACTGCTGTTGTACCCTTGAGCAAGGTACTTAACCTGCATTGCTTCAGTTCATATCCAGCTGTATAAAAGGAAGCAATGTAAATGCTGTGTAAAAAGTTGTGTAAGTCGCTCTGAATAAGAGTGACTGCTAAATGCCTGCAATGTCTCATGTTTTCTCTTGTAGGAAGGCCAGAACAGGAAAAGATACTTTAGAACACAACATGCAGCAGGTCTAAAGCCTATATTCGAAATGCAGCTTTTGCTCCTGATTTATGTTTTTTAGGGACACTACTTGTGATGAATCACGAATGTCCTTGGAATAATTTAGTTGTTGAGTTGAATTAAGTTTCTCAGTGCAACACATTTTTTAATGCTAACTATACAAACTGAGTGCTGAGTGATCACTAGGGCCGTTTACATTCCCCCACAAGCGGACACGACGATGCTTTGTCGGTGTTACATGATGTGCTAAGCGGACTACAGACCAAGCATCCAGACGCTGCCCTCATCGTGGCAGGGGACTTCAACAAGGCAAACCTTAAAAAAGTTATGCCAAACTTTTACCAACACGTCAAATGTCCTACCCGAAAGGACAAGATACTTGATCACTGCTATTCACCGTTCAAGGAGGGCTACAAGGCTACCTCTCTACCATCAGACAAATCAGACCATGCCGCCATCTTCCTGATAACAGAATACAAACAACGGAGGGTACGGGAAGAGGTGGTGTCGCGAGAGGTCAAGCGCTGGACCGCCCAATCAGAGGCCACTCTACAGGACGCGCTGGACGACGTCGACTGGGACAGGTTCCAGTCCACCTCTGATGACGTCAACGTGTTTACGGAAGTGGTGACCGGCTTCATTACAACGGTGGTGGACAAAGTTATCCCTACGGTGAAAGTTAAGTGTTTTCCTAACCAGAAACCGTGGGGTGACAGATCCATCCGCGTTGCTCTGAACGCACGCACCACTGCCTATAACGCGGGACTGGTGTCTGGGGACATGACGGAGTACAAGGCGGTGTCCTACAGGCTGAGGCGAGCAATCAAGGATGCGAAGCATCGCTACAAGGACAGAGTGGAGTCTCAGTTCCAGCAGTGAGACACCCGACGCGTGTGACAAGGACTACGGGACCTTACAGACCATAAGGGCAGGCGCCCCCCTATGGTGAGAGCTGACACTACTCTGGCAGACGAGGCTAATGATGCTAACATTAGCCCGGCGGCTAGCACAGTTAGCGTGTATAACACGAGTTCCCCCCTGGAGCTGAAAGCTCACTTGTCCTGTCAGAGCACTATGTAAGGGGAGCCTTGAAACGGGTGGACACCAGGAAAGCAGCAGGGCCAGATGGAATCTCCGGATAAGTCCTCAAGACCTGTGCTGATCTCCTGGCTCCTGTGTTCATCACCATAATCAACCTCTCCCTGGCCCAGTCCGTGGTCCCCACATGCCTCAAGAGGTCCACCATTGTCCCTGTACCCAAGAACACCGACACTGTGGTGAGAAAGGCAAGGCAGCGCCTGTGTCACCTCAGACAGCTGAGGAAGTTCAGAGTCTCTAAGAAGATCCTGAAAACCTTCTACTCTGCAACCATTGAGAGAATCCTGCTGGGGAACATCACCGTCTGGTGCGGGAACTGCTCCTCTCTGGACCGGAGAGCCCTGCAGAGGGTGGAGCGGTCAGCTGAGCGTACCATGGGGACCACACTCCCCACTCTGCAGGACCTGTACCCCAGGAGGTGCTTAAGCAGAGCAAAGAGGATTAAACAACGGACTGTTTGAGCTGCTGTGGTCAGGCAAATGCCTGCGCAGCCACAGGACCAGCACTGAGAGACTTAGGAGGAGCTTCCTCCCTCAGGACATCAGTGCGTTTAACTGCACTGCCAGGACAACTGTCCTGAAATAGTATTTTCACCTCAAGCACATAGCACCTTTACCTCAATGTACACTGCAGCACCTTACCATCCCACGGTTTACTTTGTATTTTTCTTTTTTCTTTATTGTACTTATTGAATTATACATCATAGGTTGCACTGCTTCCTATGACTTATTTTAGGAATTATTTTAGGACTTACTTTTTTAAAACTTATTTGTATTGCTCTTTTTTTTTTTAAATAACTGCTCCTTATGTTCTTCTCTTTTAATTTGTATTCATATATTATATTATGTTATTATTTTTATTTTATTTCTCTGTATATTGTTATTATTGAAGCGTTGTGTTGCAATCTACAAGGAGTTTGTCTCACCAGCATATCACTGTATGTACATGTATATGCATGTGACAAATAAAGCCTTTGAACTTTGAACTTTAAAACATTCTGTTTGGAGATTTCCACTGTCATCGTTTTTGGATCCTAAAAAAGAATCCAGTCGTTCTGTGAGCCAAAGAGGGCCAGAGAACTTTTTATAAACTTTAATTAACCTGATTACATATTCAATCTGATCATCTGAAAGTCAAATCAATTTCAAATATTGAAATAGAAAAAATATATATCATACCTGTTTTAAGTGGGAAAGTTTCTCTGAACTCTCCTTGTCTAAACGACATGAATACAGTGCGCAGGGAATCCTGTGGATAAATCATGAGACACAACGTAGTTAAACTCGTTTACTGTAGCTCTAACTCACAGCACATGGAGACAGAGCTTCCAGGTAAACTCATCTCCATACTGCAGCTCTAACTCACAGTACATGGAGACAGAGCTTCCAGTTAAACTCATCTCCATACTGCAGCTCTAACTCACAGTACATGGAGACAGAGCTTCCAGTTAAACTCATTTTATTGCAGCTCTAACTCATAGCAAATGGAGACAGAGCTTCCAGTTAAACTCATCCTCTTACTGCAGCTCTAACTCACAGCACATGGAGGCAGAGCTTTCAGTTAAACTCATCCCGTACTGAAGCTCTTGCTCACAGCACATCTGAATATGACATAATATTTACATATACACATAAAAAATGCCAGTGACATCGAAGTATAATTAAACAGTAGTGTCAGTATGAACCTGCTTAATTACCTGAGATAACCTGTGATCTCTCCGCTGAACTTCACAGAAAGATCCATTGATTGATCACTCTTCATAGACAGGCAGCTGGGTACAGGTGACCCTGCTCTTTCTACCTGGTCCCTGTGAACAAAACATAGAGACAGAGTTTCCAGTTAAACTCATCCTCATACTGCAGCTCTAACTCACAGCACATGGAGACAGATCGTCCAGTTAAACTCATCTTCTTACTGCAGCTCTCTAACTCACAACACATGGAGACAGAGCTTCCATTTAAACTCACAGTCTAACTGCAGCTCTAACTCACAGCACATGGAGACAGAGCATCCAGTTAAACTCATCGTCTTACTGCAGTTCTAACTCACAGCACATGGAGACAGAGCTTCCAGTTAAACTCATCCTCTTACTGCAGCTCTAACTCACAGCACATGGAGACAGAGCATCCAGTTAAAGTCATCGTCTTACTGCAGTTCTAACTCACAGCACATGGAGACAGAGCTTACAGTTAAACTCATCCTCTTACTGCAGCTCTAACTCACAGCACATGGAGACAGAGCTTCCAGTTAAACTCATCCTCTTACTGCAGCTCTAACTCACAGCACATGGAGACAGAGCTTCCAGTTAAACTCATCCTCTTACTGCAGCTCTAACTCACAGCACATGGAGACAGATCTTCCAGTTGAACTCATCTTCTTACTGCAGCTCTAACTCACAGCACATCCGAATGCGATATAAAACACATCATGACACTTTAAAATGAGTTAATACACACATATTTACGAGAATGTGCTATCATACACCCCACTAAACCAAAACGTAGCCACTGAGATTTAAGTTTTATTCAATCGTAGTGTCATTATGAACTTGTTTCATTACCTTTGATCACCTGTGAACTCTCCTCTGAAGTTGATTGGATGAAGCATTGAATGATCACTCTTCATAGACAGACAGCTGGGTACAGGTGACCCTGCCCTCTCTACCCGGACCCTGTGAACAAACATGGAGACAGAGCTTCCAGTTAAACTCATCTTCTTACTGCAGCTCTAACTCACAGCACATGGAGACAGAACTTCCAGTTAAACTCATCCTCTTACTGCAGCTCTAACTCACAGCACATGGAGACAGAGCTTCCAGTTAAACTCATCTTCTTACTGCAGCTCTAACTCACAGCACATGGAGACAGACCTTCCAGTTAAACTCATCCTCTTACTGCAGCTCTAACTCACAGCACATGGAGACAGAGCTTCCAGTTAAACTCATTCTCTTACTGCAGCTCTAACTCACAGCACATGGAGACAGAGCTTCCATTTAAACTCACACTAACTGCAGCACTAACTCACAGCACATGGAGACAGAGCTTCCATTTAAACTCACACTAACTGCAGCACTAACTCACAGCACATGGAGACGAAGCTTCCAGTTAAACTCATCCTCTTACTGCAGCTCAAACTAACAGCACATGGAGACAGACCATCCAGTAAAACTCATCGTCTTACTGCAGCTCTAACTCACAGCACATGGAGACAGAACTTCCAGTTAAACTCATCGTCTTACTGCAGCTCTAACTCACAGCACATGGAAACAGAGCTTCCAGTTAAACTCATCGTCTTACTGCAGCTCTAACTCACAGCACATGGAGACAGAGCTTCCAGTTAAACTCATCCTCTTACTGCAGCTCTAACTCACAGCACATTAACTCACTGATTCATGCATTTTTACCTCTTTCTCGCAGGGCCGTGGGTTCCATCGTCAGTCTCGGTCTCCTCTGAGCAACTCATTTTAGAAACAGCGCCCCCTCTCTCAGGACACCTGAACACACCAGATCAGATTCACAAGTGGGTTCTGACCCAAATTGGCAGACCTGTAAATACACACAAGAAGAACATGATAACACACAGACATAATAATACACTGTGAGGGCCACATAATGTAAACGTTTAACACAAAAAGGTCATTTAATTAAGTCTGGTGCATTAAAATATGTACGCACCATATTATGTTATTTGTGCATTTTATCCCACTGATATACTCAATGTATGTATCGATAATGAGTCCTTTGCGAAGTATCGCAAATTTGTATGCCGGCCCTTTAAGAGTTGCGCTCAAGCAGCAAACAGGTGGTGACGGGCCAGGTGACAGGTTTTTTTAAATAGATTGGGGGCAAGAGGTAGCAACGGAGAATGGAGTAAAGGGGAGTCAGCAGAAAATAATCAAGAATCCTGAGATTTGTTGGCGTTTTTGTTTGGATTGTATTTTTTTCAATCTACAATTATTCAACACAGCTCCAAGACACGAAAACGAGTAACCTGCTGAACATACGTTTTAAAAGAATTCTCCTCTACTGCATCAGGAGGGTGAGCCGATGATTTTTTTTTTTTTTGCTTCTTTGAATGCAATGCATTGCTTAATTATTTGTTTTTGGAGAGGAAAGAAGATTTTTGCACTTATCCATTAATTTTGGTTTCGGGAATTATTATTTTTGGCACGTTTTCTGGATTTGTGTTTCGTGGATACCTGGCAACTAAACTAAACTCGGACTTCAACTTGAACTGTTATTCAACGGACAATCAGTCACTATTTCACATTGCCAGTTGAGTAATGATTGTACCTGGGTTTATGTTTTCCTGATCAAATATTTGCCATATCGTTATTTTGTTGTTTTTTTTTGTTTGTTTGTTTGTTTATTGTTTGGTTGCCTCTGTTGTAATATATAAATTCCGCTCGATTAGATTCCTGTGAATATAGCGTGTTAATTCTGTTTAAATTGGTTTGAATTTGTTATAACACACACACACACACACACATACATCAAATCTCATAGAACAGACAGGGACAAATCTGGAATTTAACTGAGCCATAAACTTGTACAGCAATACAATTCCTTCCAAAATATTCTGCACCCATGATAACAATTACTAAGACCGTTCAATATAAGGATTACCAGTGCTGAGGTATATTTTCATTGTCCAACATACAGAATATATTCAATGATTTAATGGAAACTACTAAAATGACACATTTCTCAGATGATACAATTTTACAAAAATTGTGCGTCACAATTATTGGCACCCCTGTATTTGGTACTGTGTGCACCCTCCCCTCGCAGGGATAATGGCACTGAGTCTTTTTACATAACGTCTCATAAGACCAGAGAACACATTGGGAGGGATCTTAGACTCTTCCTCCACCCACAATCTTTCCAGATCCTTGTTTATCCGTGCTTATGGGCTGTGCTGTTCAATAGAGTCACAGGTTTTCAGGGAGTTTCAGCAGTCTTTAGACTGTTGTAGCCATTGCACAATGATGCTTCTGCATCATTAACCTTTTTATTTGTGGATTGTAACGTGAATTTGGGGTCATTGTCTTGCTGAAAGATCCACTAGTTTCAGTCTGCTGGCAGAGGTAGTCAGGTTTAGGGCTAAATTGTCCTGGTACTTGGGTAGAGTTCACGATGCTGCTTTCCTTAACAAGGGCCCCAGGACCAGTGTGAGCAAAGTAGCCCCATAACATTAAAGATCCACCACCGTATTTTTCTTTTCAGTATATGCATCCTTAAATCCATCCTACATATTCCTGGACATGGTTGTGAGGGGGCCTGCAGCCTGTCCCAGCATGCATTGGACAAGAGGCAGGAAAAAACCCTGAACAGTTCACCAGTCCATCACAGAGCACACACACCATGAACTTACACACTCATACATTCAAGCAATTTAGTGTCTCCAATTAGCTTAACCTGCATGTCTTTGGACTGTGGGAGGAAACCCATGCAGACATGAGATGAGAATATGCAAACTCCACGCACACCACCATGCTGCCCTCCAGCAGTTTTATACTTCTTCATTATTGCCCTCACAGTAGTAACTAGCATCTTCAGTTTATTTTTTGATCCATTGGCCTGATTTTCAAAGGTCAGCAACCATTTTAATTTAGTTCGTCAGTTCTTTGTCTTTCTCTGTGGCAAAGATGAAAAATGGGTTTCACAACCAAGTTCTCAGTTTAATCCACCAGTGAAACAGGAAGCCATGGAATGCCACAAGAGTTTCTCTTAATATTGATGTAGATTTAGTTTGATTTTATTTTATTTGTAAGAATCTTTAGGGGTGCCAATTATTTTTATATATTTTTGGGAAATAAAAACCCTACCTGAATCCAACCGTCACACTAGAGGGCGCCAGTTCCCCAATCTTAGTTTGTTTTCTGTTCCTGTTTAGTGCTAATTAAGGAGTTGTGTCGCAAACATTTAATAGCCTGACCAGATTCACATTACAGGTATCTGTAACTGATTTATGATTAGTCAAAGAGCTAATTTAAGATCTAACTGCATTTACCTGCATGGGAGCGTGAGCAACCATTCTCAATGTGACAACCATTTCGTTTCACTTTTGTGACTGGTAGGCTATATTCCTTTATTTATTTCAATTCCAACCTTGGTAATGAAGTAATATTTTTCACCGAGTTGTCCACGTTCATATAGCCTGCATGAAACAACACGGTAAGAACGCACGGGGCGAAGTATCTAAGGTGCGCTTTTAGTAGTCCATCTGCGGAACATTGTAGTTTTACCACGGCAGACTCACGTCAATAACATCCGCCGTCGCATAAATACGTGGCCTAGTGTAAGTGCAGTCGGATTCTCTTAGCACCGCGGTTGTCCTATTGAATTTATCTCCACGTCTTTTCTTAACCTCATGACGCTTTCCACCGAGGTCAAAGAAAAGTGGTTAGGAAAAGACATAGGACGTAATTTTTTGAATATTCGG
>NC_057951.1:1507498-1515116 GCF_018555375.3 Anguilla rostrata | reverse complement strand
CACATGGAGACAGAGCTTCCTGTTAAACTCATCCTCTTACTGCAGCTCTAACTCACAGCACATGGAGACAGAGCTTCCAGTTAAACTCGTCCTCCTGCTGCAGGTCTAATTCAATACAAACGTGTTTCGTTACCTTTGATCACCTGTGAACTCTCCTCTGAAGTTGATTGGACGATCCACTGAACGGTCACTCGTCATAGACAGACAGCTGGGTACAGGTGACCCAGTCCTATCTACCCGGACCCTGTGAACAAAACATGGAGACAAAGTTTTCAGTTAAACTCATCCTCTTACTGCAGCTCTAAATCACAGCACATGGAGACAGAGCTTCCAGTTAAACTCATCCTCTTACTGCAGCTCTAACTCACAGCATATGGAGACAGAGCTTCCAGTTAAACTCATCCTCATACTGCAGCTTTAACTCACAACACATGGAGACAGAGCTTCCAGTTAAACTCATCCTCATACTGCAGCTTTAACTCACAACACATGGAGACAGAGCTTCCAGTTAAACTCATCCTCTTACTGCAGCTCTAACTCACAGCACATGGAGACAGAGCTTCCAGTTAAACTCATCCTCTTACTGCAGCTCTAACTCACAGCACATGGAGACAGAGCTTCCTGTTAAACTCATCCTCTTACTGCAGCTCTAACTCACAGCACATGGAGATAGAGCTTCCAGTTAAACTCGTCCTCTTGCTGCAGGTCTAATTCAATACAAACGTGTTTCGTTACCTTTGATCACCTGTGAACTCTCCTCTGAAGTCGATTGGACGATCCACTGAACGGTCACTCTTCATAGACAGACAGCTGGGTACAGGTGACCCAGTCCTATCTACCTGGACCCTGTGAACAAACATGGAGACAGAGCTTCCAGTTAAACTCATCCTCTTACTGCAGCTCTAACTCACAACACATGGAGACAGAGCTTCCTGTTAAACTCATCCTCTTACTGCAGCTATAGCTCACAGCACATCGAGACAGAGCTTCCAGTGAAACTCACCCTCTTACTGCAGCTCTAACTCACAGCACATGGAGATAGAGCTTCCTGTTAAACTCATCCTCTTATTGCAGCTGTAACTCACAGCACAAGGGGACAGAGCTTCCAGTTAAACTCATCCTCTTACTGCAGCTCTAACTCACAGCACATGGAGACAGAGCTTCCATTTAAACTCATCCTCTTACTGCAGCTCTAACTCAAAGCACATTAACTCACTGATTCATGCATTTTTACCTGTTTCTCGCAGGGCCGTGGGTTTCATTGTCAGTCTCGGTCTCCTTTGAGGAACTCGTTTTAGAAACAGCGCCCCCCATTCTCAGGACACCTGAACACACCAGATCAGATTCACAAGTGGGTTCTGACCCAAATTGGCAGACCTGTAAATACACACAAGAAGAACATGATAACGCACAGACATAATAATACACTATGAGGGCCACATAATGTAAACGTGTAACACAAAAAGGTAATTTAATTAAGTTTGGTGCATTAAAATATGTACACACCATATTATGTTATTTGTGCATTTTATCCCACTGATATACTCAGTGTATGTATTGATAATGAGTCCTTTGCGAAGTATCGCAAATTTGTATGCCAGCCCTTTAAGAGTTGCGCTCAAGCAGCAAACAGGTGGTGACGGGCCAGGTGATAGGTTTTTTTAAAATAGATTGGGGGCAAGAGGTAGAAACGGAGAATGGAGTAAAGGGGAGTCAGCAGAAAATAATCAAGAATCCTGAGATTTTTTGGCGTTTTTGTTTGGATTGTATTTTTTTCAATCTACAATTATTCAACACAGCTCCAATACAAGAAAACGAGTAACCTGCTGAACCTACGTTTTAAAAGAATTCTCTTCTACTGCATCAGGAGGGTGAGCCGAAGCTTTTTGGGTTATTTTTTTTTTTTTGCTCCTTTGAATTCAATGCATTGCTTAATTATTTGTTTTTGGAGAGGAAAGAAGATTTTTGCACTTATGCATTAATTTTGGTTTAGGGACTTATTATTTTTGGCACGTTTTCCGGATTTGTGTTTCCGTGGATACCGGGCAACGAAACTAAACTCGGACTTCAACTTTAACTGTTATTCAATGGACAATCAGTTATTATTTCACATTGCCAGTTTAGTAATGATTGTGCCTGGGTTTATGTTTTCCTGATCAAATACTTTTTGTTTATTTATTGTTTGGTTGCCTCTATTGTAATATATAAATTCCGTTCGATTAGATTCCCGTGAATATAGCGTGTTCATTCTGTTTAAATTGGTTTGAATTTGTTATAACACACACACACACACACACACACACACACACAGACGCATACACACACACACATACATCAAATCTCATAGAACAGACAGGGACAAATCTGGAATTTAACTGAGCCATAAACTTGTACAGTAATACAATTCCTTCCAAAATATTCTGCACCCATGATAACAATTACTAAGACCGTTCAATATAAGGATTACCAGTGCTAAGGTATATTTTCATTGTCCAACATACGGAATATATTCAATGATTAAATGGAAACTACTAAAATGACACATTTCTCAGATGATACAATTTTACAAAAATTGTGCGTCACAATTATTGGCACCCCTGTATTCAGTGCTTTGTGCACCCTCCCCTCGCAGGGATAATGGCACTGAGTCTTTTTACATAACGTCTCATAAGACCAGAGAACACACCGGGAGGGATATTATCTTTCTCCACCCACAATCTTTCCAGATCCTGATGTCTTTGTTGATCCGTGCTTATGGGCTGTGCTGTTCAATTGAGTCACAGGTTTTCAGGGAGTTTCAGCAGTCTTTAGACTGTTGTAGCCATTGCACAATGAGGCTTCTGCATCATTAACCTTTTTATTTGTGGATTTTAACGTGAATTTGGGGTCACTGCCTTGCTGAAAGATCCACTAGTTTCAGTCTGCTGGCAGAGGAAGTCAGGTTTAGGGCTAAATTGTCCTGGTACTTGGGTAGAGTTCACGATGCTGCTTTCCTTAACATGAGCCCCAGGACCAGTGTGAGCAAAGTAGCCCCATAAGATTAAAGATCCACCCCCGTATTTTTCTTTTCAGTATATGCATCCTTAAATCCATCCTACATCATATTCCTGGACATGGTTGTGAGGGGGCCTGGAGCCTGTCCCAGAATGCATTGGACAAGAGGCAGGAAAAAACCCTGAACAGGTCACCAGTCCATCACAGAGCACACACACCATGAACTTACACACTCATACATTCAAGCAATTTAGTGTCTTCAATTAGCTTAACCTGCATGTCTTTGGACTGTGGGAGGAAACCCATGCAGACATGAGATGAGAATATGCAAACTCCACACACACCACCATGCTGCCCTCCAGCAGTTTTATACTTCTTCATTATTGTCCTCACAGTAGTAACTAGCATCTTTAGTTTATTTTTTGATCCATTGGCCTGATTTTCAAAGGTCAGCAACCATTTTAATTTTGTTCGTCAGTTCTTTGTCTTTCTCTGTGGCAAAGATGAAAAATGGGTTTCACAACCAGGTTCTCAGCTTAATCCACCAGTGAAACAGGAAGCCATGGAATGCCACAAGAGTTTCTCTTAATATTGATGTAGATTTAGTTTGATTTTATTTTTTTCATAAGCATCTTTAGGGGTGCCACTTATTTATATATATTTTTGGGAAATAAAAACCCTACCTGAATCCAACCGTCACACTAGAGGGCGCCAGTTCCCCAATCTTAGTTTGTTTTCTGTGCCTGTTTAGTGCTAATTAAGGAGTTGTGTCGCAAACATTTAATAACCTGACCAGATTCACATTACAGGTATCTGTAACTGATTTATGATTAGTCAAGGAGCTAATTTAAGATCTAACTGCATTTACCTGCATGGGAGCGTGAGCAACCATTCTCAATGTGACAACATTTCGTTGCACTTTTGTGACTGGTAGCCTATATTCCTTTATTTATTTCAATTCCAACCTTGGTAATGAAGTAATATTTTTCACCGAGTTGTTCACGTTCATATAGCCTGCATGAAACAACACGGTAAGAACGCACGGGGCGAAGTATCTAAGGTGCGCTTTTAGTAGTCCATCTTCGGAACATTGTAGTTTTACCACGGCAGACTCACGTCAATAACATCCGCCGTCGCATAAATACGTGGCCTAGTGTAAGTGCAGTCGGATTGTCTTAGCACCGCGGTTGTCCTATTGAATTTATCTTCACATCTTTTCTTAACCTCATGACGCTTTCCACCGAGGTCAAAGAAAAGTGGTTAGGAAAAGACATAGGACGTAATTTTTTGACTATTCGGACACAGGCTATAGGCCTCAGAAGTCGTGTCGTCATTCCCTTCTGGTTCGTTAGCATTTTCGAGACTTCCGGTTCAAAAAATAGACAAATGAATGGCGATTTCCGAATTCCTTTAAAAAAATTATGACATTTGGAAGTTTTTTTGTATATGAAAAAATAATGCTTTTTACCCATTTTTTATAATCTAAAAAAATTCTGTGTCATTTTAAAAAGCCAATTGCTAACGGCTAAGTGGTTAGCCACCCGAGATGACCCGTCGCACAATTACAACATTACACACAGAGCTGTTTCGATTTTTTCGATACACGTGCGAAAACCGTTTTCTTCCCCTTGTTTCCCGTTAGTGTAATAAATTATACATTTTCTATTTTTTACAATTGTACATATCGTTGTAAACATCTTAATATAACTAGGCTACTTGCGCTTCACTAGCATTGCCAGGTAACCGCAACAGCTGTGACGTAAATAACATGCGCAGCAGTGTTAGCTTTTTTGTTAGCAAAATAATTGTTTCGGTTGAAAAACGACATTGGAATTCAGCGGATCTAGTGCCATTTAAGAGAATAATGTGTCCGGATAAAAATGTCCAAGTTTTAAACGCCAGTTTAAATCACAGACTGTGACAGGGACGGTTATGAGAAAATCCATTCATTTTTTTCCTTGGAGAAATTTCCCTTTGAACCGGAATTCCATATACGGGCAAGGTTTTTGCTCTGCGTTACGTCAGACTTCTGAGGCCTATTCGGACGCAGCCTTGACTTTCGCTAACTCGTAAATACGTTAATCTTGAAGAGATATGAACACCACAACGCCATGAACACCGGAAGCTTTGAAGTTAAACCATAAACTTAAATCGCAACGTAGCCTGCATAACAATCAAACAATCAAATCTCAAACTGTATTAATTTATTTGCTTGGTTAACAGGCGTGCCAATTTCATGAAGAATATGTAATGATCATAATAATAATAAATAATCCGTAATCAACCATTGGGAATTCCCGTGTTGTCTTGTCATTCACGTCAAAACATTTATAGGATCAGATTTAGTAAAATCAGCTAACCATGAAAAAGAGCGTAACAGTTTAATCTTGAAGGGATATGAACACCACAACGCCATGAACACCGGAAGCTTTGAAGTACAAGTGCAGTAAAGGCTTGCTTACAACTTAATTTATAAAATAGGTGCATTTTCATCGGCAAGACCACTAAATAATCTGATTTTTTTTAAAGCTCTATGGATTATCCGATTTTTATTAACAAGACCTTTTTGAAAGCACGGCGAACGAAGACATCGGAGAAGTCAAATAGGCTGAGAAATGGTTGGTTAAAAACTACCTTCCAACACTCGAGCTAACAAACCGCTGCTCGGTGCATTCACTTCTACGTCATTCAATAGGCTACGTCTTTCTGTGGTGTATTTTCAAATTTACCCCACCCCCTCCGCAAAATAGTTTGCCTTTCCCCCAGGTTCCAGTTATTTATTTATTTTTACAAAACGAAAAGGCTTGTATTTTTTTAGCTGCTTAAAAAATATCTGGGAGGCAACTAGGAACACACCCCCAGTAATATAAGGATGAAATATAAATCAGAGCATGTATACCTAGCATTTTAGAGCATATTTCTGTGTATAAACAGGCCACCGTGACGCGCGACAAGCCGAAAAAATAGAACAGAAGCGAAAAACTACGCTTCAGTTCGCTTGTGTCGCGCGAGCTTCGCAGCCGGTACGCGACGCGTTCGCATCTGGTGGAGACGACGTCGCCCGCTGCCGTTGTAATAACAGTACTTCAACTACGCTTCAGTTACGCGCGTAATACGCGCGTAGTGCGCTCGCGGTCAATACGCGTGCGGTGGGTGCCCGGCTTTAAACTACGCTTCAGTTACGCGCGTAGTGCGCTCGCGGTCAATACGCGTGCGGTGGGTGCCCGGCAATTATCGTGCGCTTACCTGTAGGTGGACGCTTTTTCGTAATTTTCGCGTAATAATAGGTGCCTGCGTTCTTCCTTGTCCGTTCGCCCGATAGGCTATACAAGCAACTTGAAACACAGCACAACTTGTCACAAACACATACATATAGGAATTGTAAGGTCAGCTAACCTTTTTTTTGTCCTAGTGAGAAAACTAGACCATCGTCGGTTAGCCTAGTCAAAGATAGACGGACACCCCCAGTCAAAGCCTGCGAGAGTAGACAGTAAACAGTAGCGAGATCGTCATCCAGTGTCGAATTGCCCCATTTTATTCACTCGAACAGGGTAATGTTTATTAAATTCGTCGTAATATGAAATTACCCTAAATACCGGACACCCAGGCTACTTCCAACCCCCACGTCTTTTCGAAATTTTCAATAAAAAGGACGGGACCAACGCCGCAAGGGAGTGTGTCCGGGTTCTGGAGGGTGTCCGACTATGAGTAAAATGATATCATATAGAGTAATCTCTGCCTAACATAATCACTCCACTGTATATTT
Organism: Anguilla rostrata; assembly: GCF_018555375.3. Classification (NCBI taxonomy): domain Eukaryota; kingdom Metazoa; phylum Chordata; class Actinopteri; order Anguilliformes; family Anguillidae; genus Anguilla; species Anguilla rostrata. Next base: position 1,508,356 of record NC_057951.1, on the reverse strand, counting down.
TTCCTCAATATTGCAAACCACTTAATTTGTTTAGTAGACTAATGGAAATGATTTCCTCTAAAACATGAAAAAAAGTAACAACCCCTTAATAAGTAAAAACAAAATCAGGGTTTATAGTGCAGTAAGTGTAAAAATGTCAACAACAAGCGACAAGTCCTGTAACGTCCGTCTCACTAGGCTACCTCCTCATGTGGTAGAAGTGGTCATGGAATATCAAAAAACTTAAGTAAACATTCTTTTAAAGGTTTTTAAAAAAAATTACTTTCTGGTCTACATGGTATGTTTGGATTCCGTACGAGCTCTTGGCTTGTTAGGCTACGCATTAAACTCGCTATTTTATTGCCAGTTAGCCGTTTTTCTGAATTACGCGGGTTAATGTGATTATACCTGCAGATTCCCATTCCTCCCCGCAGCCCTTTACCTTCAGCTTCTCTTACCTCAGTTCCACTCCACAACAGGCTGTTTACTCCGTTTTTTACATTTAATTTTTTACATTTAATTTATTCCGTTTCCGCTTCAGTTTCTGTTTTGGACCCTTGGACCTTTGGACCTTTCCTTACTCACCTGTTTACTGGCTCATGTTCGATGGGTGGAGTTTTATATATACTTTTTATTAGCTGCATCAGTCATGGTATTTAATAAGTTATGCAGAATAAACAATTATTTCATCCATGTAGATCTTTGCCAAATTTTTGCACATACAGTGAGCACCATAATTCATTGGACAGTGACACATTTTTTTGTTATTTTGGTTCTGTACTCTAGCACTTTGAGTTTGAAAGGATACAATGACAATGAGGTTGCAGACTGTCAGCTTTAATTTGAGGGTATTTTCATCCATATTGGATGAACCGTTTA
>NC_057951.1:1493069-1507401 GCF_018555375.3 Anguilla rostrata | reverse complement strand
AAACTCATCTCTTACTGCAGCTCTAACTCACAGCACATGGAGACAGAGCTTCCAGTTAAACTCATCCTCTTACTGCAGCTCTAACTCACAGCACATGGAGACAGAGCTTCCATTAAACTCACCTCTTACTGCAGCTCTAACTCACAGCACATCCGAATGTGATAAAAACATCAGACACTTTACATGATTAATCACACATGTTGACGAGAATGTGCTATCATACACCCACTAAACCAAAAGTAGCCACTGAATTTAGTTTTATTCAACCGTATGTCATATAACTTGTTTCATTACCTTTGATCACCTGTGAACTCTCCTCGAAGGTTGGAAATCATTGAATGATCACTCTTCATAGACAGACAGCTGGACGGTGACCACCCTCACCGGACCCTGTGAACAACTGGAGACAGAGCTTCCAGTTAAACTCATCCTCTTACTGCAGCTCTAACTCACAGCACATGGAGACAGAGCTTCCAGTAAACTCATCCTCTTACTGCAGCTCTAACTCACAGCACATGGAGACAGAGCTTCCAGTTAAACTCATCCTCTTACTGCAGCTCTAACTCACAGCACATGGAGACAGAGCTTCCAGTTAAACTCATCTCTTACTGCAGCTCTAACTCACAGCACATGGAGACAGAGCTTCCAGTTAAACTCACTTCTTACTGCAGCTCTAACTCACAGCACATGGAGACGAGCTTCCAGTTAAACTCATCCTCTTACTGCAGCTCTAACTCACAGCACATGGAGACAGAGCTTCCAGTTAACTCATCCTCTTACTGCAGCTCTAACTCACAGCACATGGAGACAGAGCTTCCAGTTAAACTCATCCTCTTACTGCAGCTCTAACTCACAGCACATGGAGACAGAGCTTCCAGTTAAACTCATCCTCTTACTGCAGCTCTAACTCACAGCACATCCGAATGTGATACAAAACACATCATGACCTTAATGAGTTAACCACAGCAACATGACAGGCTTCCATTAAACCACTTCTACTGCAGCTTCTACTCACAGAACAGAGACAGAGCTTCCAGTTAAACTCATCCTCTTACTGCGCTCTAACTCACAGCACATGGAGACAGAGCTTCCAGTTAAACTCATCCTCTTACTGCAGCTCTAACCACAGCACATGGAGACAGACTTCCAGTTAACTCACTCTAACTGACAGCCTGAACACAGCTCATTGATCACGCTCCGTTAACTCATACTACTGCAGCTCCATAACTACCATGAGCAGACGTTCAGTAAACTACATCCTTACTGCAGCTCACTCACAGTAACTCGAACACCTTGTAACTCACCTCTTACTGCAGCTCTAACTCACAGACTGTAGATAGCCTCCCAGTTAAACTCATTTTCTTACTGCAGCTCTAACTCACAGCACATCCGAATGTGATATAAAACACATCATGACACTTTAAAATGAGTTAATACACACATGTTGATGAGAATGTGCTATCATACACCCCACTAAACCAAAAAGTAGCCAATGAGATTTAAGTTTTATTTAACCGTAGTGTCAGCATGAACTTGTTTCATTACCTTTGATCACCTGTGAACTCTCCTCTGAAGTTGTCTGGAAGATGCATTGAATGATCACTCTTCATAGACAGACAGCTGGGTACAGGTGACCCTGCCCTCTCTACCTGGACCCTGTGAACAAACATGGAGACAGAGCTTCCAGTTAAACTCATCCTCTTACTGCAGCTCTAACTCACAGCACATGGAGACAGAGCTTCCAGTTAAACTCATCTCTTACTGCAGCTCTAACTCACAGCACATGGAGACAGAGCTTCCAGTTAAACTCATCCTCTTACTGCAGCTCTAACTCACAGCACATGGAGACAGAGCTTCCAGTTAAACTCATCCTCTTACTGCAGCTCTAACTCACAGCACATGGAGACAGAGCTTCCAGTTAAACTCATCCTCTTACTGCAGCTCTAACTCACAGCACATGGAGACAGAGCTTCCAGTTAAACTCATCCTATAACAGCAGCTCTAACTCACAGCACATGGAGACAGAGCTTCCAGTTAAACTCATCCACTTGCTGCAAGTCTAATGCAATATGAACGTGTTTCATTACCTTTGATCACCTGTGAGCTCTCCACTGAAGTACATTGGATGATGCATTGAAGGGTCACTCTTCATAGGCAGAGCGCTGGGTACAGGTGACCCAGCCCAACCTACCTGGACCCTGTGAACAAAACATGGAGATAAAGATATCAGTGAAAGTCATCCTCTTACCACAGCTCTAACTCACAGAATATGGAGACAAAGCTTCCAGTTAAACTCATCCTCTTATTGCAAGTCTAACTCACAGCACATGGAGACAGAGCTTCCAGTTAAACTCATCCGCTTACTGCAGCTCTAACTCACAGCACATGGAGACAGAGCATCCAGTTAAACTCATCATCTTACTGCAGCTCTAACTCACAGCAGAAGGAGACAGAGCTTCCAGTTAAACTCATCCACTTGCTGCAAGTCTAATGCAATATGAACGCGTTTCATTACCTTTGATCACCTGTGAACTCTCCACTGAAGTACATTGGATGATGCATTGAAGGGTCACTCTTCATAGGCAGGGTGCTGGGTACAGGTGACCCTGCCCTCTTTACCCGGACCCTGTGAACAAACATGGAGACAGAGCTTCCAGTTAAACTCATCCTCTAACTGCAGCTCTAACTCACAGCACATGGAGACCGAGCTTCCAGTTAAACTCATCCTTTTACTGCAGCTCTAACTCACAGCACATGGAGACAGAGCATCCAGTTAAACTCATCATCTTACTGCAGCTCTATCTCACAGCACATCCGAATGTGATATAAAACACATCATGACACTATAAAATGAGTTAATACACACATGTTGACGAGAATGTGCTATCATACACCCCACTAAACCAAAAAGTAGCCACTGAGATTTACATTTTATTCAACCGTAGTGTCAGTATGAACTTGTTTCATTACCTTTGATCACCTGTGAACTCTCCTCTGAAGTTGTTTGGAAGATGCATTGAATGATCACTCTTCATAGACAGACAGCTGGGTACAGGTGACCCTGACCTCTTTACCCGGACTCTGTGAACAAACATGGAGACAGAGCTTCCAGTTAAACTCATCCTCTTACTGCAGCTCTAACTCACAGCACATGGACACAGAGCTTCCAATTAAACTCATCCTTTTACTGCAGCTCTAACTCACAGCACATGGAGACAGAGCTTCCAGTTAAACTCATCCTCTTACTGCAGCTCTATCTCACAGCACAACCGAATGTGATATAAAACACATCATGACACTTTAAAATGAGTTAATACACACATGTTGACGAGAATGTGCTATCATACACCCCACTAAACCAAAAAGTAGCCACTGAGATTTACATTTTATTCAACCGTAGTGTCAGTATGAACTTGTTTCATTACCTTTGATCACCTGTGAACTCTCCTCTGAAGTTGGTTGGAAGATGCATTGAATGATCACTCTTCATAGACAGACAGCTGGGTACAGGTGACCCTGCCCTCTTTACCCGGACTCTGTGAACAAACATGGAGACAGAGCTTCCAGTTAAACTCATCCTCTTACTGCAGCTCTAACTCACAGCACATGGAGACAGAGCTTCCAGTTCAACTCATCCTCTTACTGCAGCTCTAACTCACAGCACATGGAGACAGAGCTTCCAGTTCAACTCATCCTCTTACTGCAGCTCTAACTCACAGTACACGGAGACAGAGCATCCAGTTAAACTCATCCTCTAACTGCAGCTCCAACTCACAGCACATGGAGACAGAGCTTCCAGTTAAACTCATCCTCTAACTGCAGCTCTAACTCACAGCACATGGAGACAGATCTTAAAGTTAAACTCATCCTATAACAGCAGCTCTAACTCACAGCACATGGAGACAGAGCTTCCAGTTAATCTCATCCACTTGCTGCAAGTCTAATGCAATATGAACGTGTTTCATTACCTTTGATCACCTGTGAACTCTCCACTGAAGTACATTGGATGATGCATTGAAGGGTCACTCTTCATAGGCAGAGCGCTGGGTACAGGTGACCCAGCCCAACCTACCTGGACCCTGTGAACAAAACATGGAGACAAAGATATCAGTGAAAGTCATCCTCTTACCACAGCTCTAACTCACAGAATATGGAGACAAAGCTTCCAGTTAAACTCATCCTCTTATTGCAAGTATAACTCACAGCACATGGAGACAGAGCTTCCAGTTAAACTCATCCGCTTACTGCAGCTCTAACTCACAGCACATGGAGACAGAGCATCCAGTTAAACTCATCATCTTACTGCAGCTCTAACTCACAGCAGAAGGAGACAGAGCTTCCAGTTAAACTCATCCACTTGCTGCAAGTCTAATGCAATATGAACGCGTTTCATTACCTTTGATCACCTGTGAGCTCTCCACTGAAGTACATTGGATGATCCATTGAACGGTCACTCTTCATAGGCAGGCAGCTGGGTACAGGTGACCCAGCCCAACCTACCCGGACCCTGTGAACAAAACATGGAGACAAAGATTTCAGTTAAAGTCATCCTCTTACTGCAGCTCTAAGTCACAGCACATGGAGACAGAGCTTCCAGTTAAACTCATCGACTTGCTGCAGGTCTAATGCAATATGAACGTGTTTCATTACCTTTGATCACCTGTGACCTCTCCTCTTAAGTTGAATGGATGATTCATTGAATGGTCACTCTTCATAGACAGACAGCTGGGTACAGGTGACCCAGCTCAACCTACCTGGACCCTGTGAACAAAACATGGAGACAAAGATGTCAGTGAAAGTTATCCTCTTACTGCAGCTCAAACTCACAGCACATGGAGACAGAGCTTCCAGTTAAACTCATCCTCTTACTGCAGCTCTAAATCACAGCACATTGAGAGAGAGCTTCCAGTTAAACTCATATGCTTACTGCAGCTGTAACTGCGTTCACACAGTGAGTAACTCGGTTGATGAGTTGCTGGAAGTCCATTCATTCTCTATGTAGCTGATCGAGGCCCAGAAACACGAGCAACTGGGCAACTGAGCAACCTAAGTTGCCCTAAAAATGTTGCTCACAGTGTCACTATTTCCTGGCATCGCCCGACAACAGGCAATCAGAGTTTCAGGCTTCCTATTTCTCCAACCGATATGATACCATTTCGCAAATTATTATCCCGCTCAGTGAGAATAAATGGACGAACAAATTGTCATTATGGTACAATTACACCCGGTGTTATACAACGTTTTTTAAAAAAGAGTACAGGGATAAGCGTCTGAAAATGACACTTGGACGGCAGTTTTAGCTTGCTTGCTAGCAAGCTAGTCTGTGAGATAAAGAGATCGCTAGCTAGGCAGCTAACTCGTTAAAGAGATATGGAGAGATCGCTAGCCAGCTAGTGAGAGGGATAGAGAGGTCGCTAGCTAGGTAACTAGTGAGAGAGATATAGAGAGATATATGGCTAACGAGATGGCAATAACAAATATTTATCAGTGTCTGAAATAACTAGACAAACAAAAGGAGATGATGTTACCATATGGCAAATATGCGTCTTCTGTTACGCCGTTATTTCTATTCAAAAATATGTAGTTGCACAAAACGCCTAAGAGGATAGGCTACAATGGGAAGCTCTTGCCCCTCCCTCAGCCTAGTAAACTTGAGCAACCCATCAACATAGTTTCTCGCTGTGTGAACACAAGGTAACTCACAGCACATGGAGACAGAGCTTCCAGTTAAACTCATCCTCTTACTGCAGCTCTAACTCACAGTACATGGAGACAGAGCTTCCTGTTAAACTTTTCATTGTCCAACATATGGAATATATTTAATGATATAATGGAAACTACCAAAATGACATTTCTCAGATGATACAATTTTACAAAAATTGTGCATCACATCTATTGGCACCCCTGTATTTGGTACTGTGTGCATCCTCCCCTCGCAGGGATAATGGCACTGAGTCTTTTTACATAACATCTCATAAGACCAGAGAACACATTGGGAGGGATCTTAGACTCTTCCTCCACCCACAACCTTTCCAGATCCTGATGTCTTTGTTGATCCGTGCTTATGGGCTGTGCTGTTCAATTGAGTCACAGGTTTTCAGGGAGTTTCAGCAGTCTTTATACTGTTGTAGCCATTGCACAATGATGCTTCTGCATCATTAACCTTTTTATTTGTGGATTTAAACATGAATTTGGGGTCATTGTCTTGCTGAAAGATCCACTAGTTTCAGTCTGCTGGCAGAGGTAGTCAGGTTTAGGGCTAAATTGTCCTGCTACTTGGGTAGAGTTCACGATGCTGCTTTCCTTAACAAGGGCCCCAGGACCAGAGTGAGAAAAGTAGCCCCATAACATTAAAGATCCACCACCGTATTTTTCTTTTCAGTATATGCATCCTTAAATCCATCCTACATCATATTCCTGGACATGGTTGTGAGAGGGGCTGGAGCCTCTCCCAGCATGCATTGGGCAAGAGGCAGGAAAAAACCCTGAACAGGTCACCAGTCCATCACAGGGCACACACACCATGCACTGACACACTCATACAATCAAGCAATTTAGTGTCTCCAATTAGCTTAACCTGCATGTCTTTGGACTGTGGGAGGAAACCCATGCAGACATGGGATGAGAATATGCAAACTCCACGCACACCACCATGCTGCCATCCAGCAGTTTTAAACTTCTTCATTATTGCCCTCACAGTAGTAACTAGCATCTTCAGTTTATTTTTTGATCCATTGCCTGATTTTCAACGGTCAACAACCATTTTCATTTCATTTGTCAGTTCTTTGTCTTTCTCTGTGGTGAAGATGAAAAATGGGTTTCAGAAGCAAGTTCTCTCAGTTTAATCCTCCAGTGAAACAGGAAGCCATGGAAGGCCACAAGAGTTTCTCTTAAAATTGATGTAGATTTCGTTTGATTTTATTTTATTTATAAGAATCTTTAGGGGTGCCAATTATTTTAATATATTTTTGGGAAATAACCCTACCTGAATCCAACTGTCACACTAGAGGGCACCAGTTCCCCCAATCTTAGTTTGTGTTCTGTGCCTGTTTAATGCTAATTAAGGTGTTGCGTCGCAAACATTTAATAGCCTGACCAGATTCACATTGCAGGTATCTGTAACTGATTTATGACTAGTCAAAGCGCTAATTTAAGATGTAACTGCATTTTCACTCAAACTTTTAATATCCTGAATTAGGCTACATTTTGCTAGTAAGATTGAAGTTACTTTCACCATTCAGTTGTATTGGACCTCCAATTAAAAGATATCTACAATTCAGTTTTGACTATCCAAAACATGAATTCCAGATACTGTATCGCCATTTCAATTGACTAGTCATAACTCAAATTAGAGATCGCCACATTAGTTCTGACTTATTCAATTTCAGTTAAAGATATTTCTTTCCTTGCGATTTAAGATATCAGGTAACGGGGGACCAGGACCCAAATGCAGTGTGGGGAAAAACACCAGGAACTCCAAAAAGGCAAATACAACCAAAGACTTTACTCTCATACAGGTAACAGAAAACAGGGAACAAAAACAAGGCCAGACAGGGCACTTTCAAAAACAAAAACAGCAGAATTTTCAAAAAAAAAAAAACACACGAGGAAACAGAACTCAGGCAGGGCAGAACTCACAGACAGAAACGGACGGGCAGATACTCTCAAGCAGAAACACAAGGAACCAGCACCCAAATCAGGAAAACAGAGAATATTCAATCAATCTTGACTGTGAGAAAGCCATCTATACATATGTTTGGCCTGTCCATGTACTGCATGCTTATACACACAGGGCCAAGTGACTTGAAAGAATTGAGGAAATATTGGGTAGCATTGCTTTGGAATACATCTTATTTAATTTCGGTGAGGAAAGATAGCCTATATTGTTTGTAGTACCGTAACTTGGCGTCATTTTGATATCAATACTTTTAATGGCAGGCCTGGATTTTGGCAGTCTGAATGAATGAGTTATAGACGGTGTATGTCTTGTATGTGTGAGTAACTTGGCATTTTTGTACGTTGAAAATGTGTTTTTTATGAGATCATATGTACCGTTATCTGTGTTGTCTATTTTACCTGCTATGGACCTCTTTTTAAGATGAGTCTTGAATAAAGTTGAAATGAAAAGAAATATAGAGTAATCTCTGCCTAATATAATCACTCCACTGTATATTTTGCCTCAATATTGCAAACCAATTAATGTGATTTAGTAATGGGAATGATTTCCTATGAAACATAAAAGAATAAGTAACAACCTCTTAATTGTTTGATTAAAAACAAAATCCGGGTTTATACTGCAGCGTCAAAATGTCAACAACAAGTGAAAAGTCCTGTGACCTCCGACTCGCTAGGCTACCTCCTCACGAGGTAGAATTGGTCATGGAATATCAAAAATAGGCTACTGAAGTAAACTTTCTGAAAGGTTATTTCAATATTACTTTCTGGTCTAAATGGTATGTTCGGACTCCGTGTGAGCTCTTAGCTTATCAGGCTACGCATTAAACACCATTTTATTCGATTGTCAGTTTTTCTGAATTACGCTGGTTAATGCGATTATACTTGAAGATTACTATTCCTACCCGCTACCCTTTAGCTTCAGCTTGTCTTACCTCCGTTCCACTCACTCCACAACAGGCTGTTCACTCCATTTTTTACATTAATTTTGATTCCTTCTTTCCTGGGGATTCTTTCTCCTCCGTTTTTAAAATGGCCGTGAAGTTTCAGTTTCTCTTTTGGACCGCATTTCCTTACTTAGGTTTACTGGCTCAACTGAGTGTTCGATGGGCGGAGTTTTATATATTTTGTACTTTTTATTAGCTACATCAGTCACTGTATTTAATAAGTCATGCAGAAGAAACAAATATTTAATCCATGTAGATCTTTGCCAAATTTTAGCACATACATATATCAGGCCTATTCAACAACTCGTGAATTATTTTGATGTTGGGATTTAACATCTCCTTCCAGCAGGTTCTTGTTATCTTAGCACAGTGGTGTCAAACTCGTTGCCATGGAGGGCCGTGTGTATACAGGTTTTCATTCCAGCCTCAGATCTTGATTATATAATTAGTTAAATTATTTGCTGAATTAGGGATGCAGGTTTGTGCACAATGGTGACCCGACGTCTATGGTGACCCGCATTGTCTAAATAATTTATTATTTCTTATATTCTGTGCTTCAATGCAGTTAAACGCATATGGCTGAATGAGTAATTGGACTCAATTAAGGCAGCATTAATTGGTTGGAATGAAAACCTGCATACACACAGCCCTCCATGGCAACGAGTTTGACACCACTGTCTTAGCAGATTCCTGGCACACTTAAGTGTTTTGGGGACCAGGACTTTGTTTCATATGCAGTAAAGTCATGTCTGGTATCGTTGGAGAGCTAATATCATGAGCAGTTAGATGGTCTAATTCTATGTTGAGAATGTTGTCATTCAAAGTTTATGTGTCACATGAAAGTGAAACACCCATCACGGAAATTTAGCTATTCAGCTGTTACACCTGAAATTGTGAAAATGGCGACACTATGTTTGAACAATTGTCTGCATCCAGTGCTTTGGGTGCTGTTTGGAATAAAATTATTCTTATTCCTATTCTTATTCTTATTCTTATTATTCACAAATATGATTTTTACATTGTAAAATAAATGGTACTACTGTGCTAAACTTTATGCAACCCACAGCCATACAGTACATTAATTGGGAAAATGTCTGGATAGTTTTATAAGATTAAAAAATGTTTTAATAGGCCACAATATTTGCCATTATTATATGTATTTATTTATTCACTGCCCCACCCCTTTTTTGTATGAAAAGTATTTATGTCAAAAAACTTTTAAAGGCCCAGATTTTGCAAGTTTTAATTATAGGCTTATAGACAGTGCTTTGTGTGGGTGAGTATCTTGGCATTTTTGTACGTTGAAAACATATTTTTTGTCATGGTTCTGTGTTTCTGTCTGTTTTTCCCTGTTGGGCCGCCAGATGGCGGCACTTCTGTTTTGTGTCCTGCTCGTTCCCCTGTTGGTTAATTGTATTATTGCTTTCAATTATTTTATTATTGTCTCGTTATTTAATCATCGTCCCCACCTGCCTCTCGTTTTCCCTTCCCTCTGATTTCATTGTTTTGAGTTCACTTGTGTCTTGTTACCCCTGTCTATTTAAGTTCTTTGTCCCCTTGACTCGCGTGCTGGTTCCATGTGTTTGTTTCTGACTTGTGCTTGTTCCGAACCTGGATGTATCTTCTTATATGGATTGCAGTGTTTGAAACAGTGCCTGTTTGTACACAGTTACAGAGAGAGAATAATGACTCCGTGCTGTCTACACAGTTACAAGGGAATAAGAACACAGTGCTGTTTGTACACAGTTACACAGAGAGAATAAGGACACAGGGCTGTTTGTACACAGTAGCACAGAGAATAAGGACACAGTGCTGTCTGTACACAGTTACACAGAGGGAATAAGAACACAGTGCTGTTTGTACACAGTAGCACAGAGAGAATAAGGACACAGTGCTGTTTGTACAGTAGCACAGAGAGGACGGACTAAACAGTGCAGGTATACACACTTTATTGATGTCTGGGGTTGCGCTGTGTTATAGCGTGTGCTGCACGCACACCCAGTGCTGTTAGAAAAAAGAAGCCAATCAATCCTCCGGCCACTGATAGCATGATCTGGGCTCCAGGCCCTGCAAGGAGTGAGAAAAGCAACCAATCACACAACACATTCTAATTCATTCTACCACAATCACACAACACATTCTAATTCAGCCTGGAACAGAGTAAACAACAATCAATCACAACACAGAATCTACCAGCTCACACACACACGCTCACAGTCAATCATTAACTCACACAATCATGCATTAACTCACACACACACACACGCTCACAGTCACTCACAAACTCACACACACACAGTCACTCATTAACTCACACACTGACGCACACACACAAACACTCACACACACACACACACACACACACACACACACTCTCTCACACACACACATACATTCTCACAAACAAACACACACACACTCTCTCTCTCTCACACACACACACACCAACATTCACACTCTCTCACACACACACACACACACACACACACACAGCAGTATACTCCATTTGTCAATAGCATTCCACTCACAGTTTGTCAGTTTCCTCTTTGCTGCAGAGATGGGTCCTGCTGAAAGAATAGCTGTGAGCTTGTCCAGTAGATCTCTTCTCACCTTTTGGTTTTGACCGGGAGAGCAGTTCTGTACAGATAAATATAGGGGGAATGTTTAACCAATATGTGAACAAAAGTGTAGGATGATTGCTGAAATATTCTCCACATTCTCTAACATTCAAGATTTGTAAACCTTGTGCTAACGGAAGATTTAATATTTAAATTATGCAACACGCAGAAAGTAGAAGTGGAGGAACTAGTGTGAGGTGGGTTTGTTCCCATTCTTCAGAAAAGAGCCTATGAGAACTCACTGAGAAAACTAGATAAAGTGAAAGGACTGAATTGCATGCATCAGAAAAACAGTGAGCAATATAAATATCTAGATAATAAAAATAAATATTGAACTGGGAAGAATGACTGAAAAATACCTGTTATTTGGTCACCACATATTGAACACTCAAAACGGTTGGCTCATGCAATGATGATGGTTTTAGTGTGAACATGTATTATATGGTCTTTTTAAATTGAGGTCTATCCATTCATGTATTGACTGTTTATCAATGATATTAACATTACATTTATTTTGTAGACGCTTTCATCCAAAGCAACAATAAGTGTAAACCCAAGGTTTCATTAATATCGTGTCATTGGATATAAAGTAGCGATAACATCAAAGACATATTCTGTTGAAATGTAAACACATGCATGGTCAATTCTCACAATAGCAGTAAGCTAAACCCAAATTTTAATAAAGGGGTATGTCCTGACAGATTGGGGCTCAGATGAGGCCTGTCACATCCCTGGCAATGAACGCAGGAAGCTCTCAGGTCAGGCTGCTGGCTGACCTGTCTCAAAAGCCGCGTTTCCACCAAAATTACCCGGAACTTTCAGGTCCCAGGAACTACTTTACCAGGAACTAAAAGGTTCCTTCAGCCAATGGTTGTCTGCGTTTCCACCGGGGTCTAAAGTACCGCGAAGATTAGGCAAATTAGCCCACTGACGTTGTCGTCGGTCCATCTGTCATATGATTTCTTCTGTAACCCCATGCTACCACCAAAGTAGCCTACATTATTTTCTAATAACCGGGACAGCCCGGAGGGGTTTATTCCACTTATATACAACGGGTTACCAACAATGACTATATATGGTTACTTTTGTATTTATTGATTTTCACATATCCTCTCAAACACATTCATTAACAGCAGAAAACATGCACACGTTGTAAACAATTTGCTGTTTTATTACTTTCTCGTCGTCAATTCCATATAGGCTAATCGCAAAATGACAAGAATAGAACGAAAACTCGGACTTGCGTGAAAATGTAAATTAGTAGTGGTACAGCCACCGTTTGCTTTCCTTCGAAGTTACTGCTAGCCGAGCAGCGAAGTGTGCCCTCCAGATGCGAACCATGCACCATAAATGAGTCCATAGTCTTCCTGGTCTTTGGCAGTAAAATTGAGTAAAATTACGGCAGTCTGAAAAGGCTAAAGGGAAGATTACTAGAATTAACCTGTTATTTCACCCAGATAAAAAGTGCGGAAGGTGATTTCCAGTTTGCTTGTACTGTATCACCAATGTTAATTATGCAGAACTACCGCATACCTCACATAACTGTATCAAACGTTTTGAGTCAATTACAACGGGCTAACAAAGAAAATCCGGAAGAAAATATTCAGCAACCGAATTAATCCGTTTGAATGTTTTGGTAGCCTACGTAATATGCTGTCCCAGCACGAATGCTTAGCATTTTATAAAACGAATACTAAAGCAAGAAAAGAACAGAAGAGCACACGTTATAATTCCAAGACGTTGACAGGCTATAACCAAAAGTAGGCTACTGCGCCGCATAACATACAAGTTTGATTTGAAGTTATTATGAAAATAAATTGGTTTGCCGCTGCATATTTTCAAACATGGCGGGTAATGGCGGAAAATAATACAACACAAATGCTACGAGTACTCGACCAATCAGAAATGTTCAGCGCTGCAAGCTCCACCCAAAAGGTTCCTGTACTTTCGGAAAGTACTACCCCCCGAGCAGGAACGTTTTGGGGGGTAAAACAAAGCCCCCAGAACTAAATTTAGACCCTAGTTCCTGCGGTGGAAACGCACTGAGTTCCTCAAAAGGTTCCTAGTTCCGGGGTATAGTTCCTGCGGTGGAAACGCGGCTAAACACACCCATCGTTATCAGCCCTCTTACTCAAAGCCCAGCCTGAGGATGAGGCGGCTGGGTCCCTCTTACTCAAAGCCCAGCCTGAGGATGAGGCGGCTGGGTCCCTCTTACTCAAAGCCCAGCCTGAGGATGAGGCGGCTGGGTCCCTCTTACTCAAAGCCCAGCCTGAGGATGAGGCGGCTGGGTCCCTCTTACTCAAAGCCCAGCCTGAGGATGAGGCGGCTGGGTCCCTCTTACTCAAAGCCCAGCCTGAGGATGAGGCGGCTGGGTCCCTCTTACTCAAAGCCCAGCCTGAGGATGAGGCGGCTGGGTCCCTCTTACTCAAAGCCCAGCCTGAGGATGAGGCGGCTGGGTCCCTCTTACTCAAAGCCCAGCCTGAGGATGAGGCGGCTGGGTCCCTCTTACTCAAAGCCCAGCATGGCTTCCCGGGAATTTAACATGAGCCGCGTTTCCACCGCAGGAACTTTACCCCGGAACTAGGAACCTTTTGAGGAACTCAGTGCGTTTCGACCGCAGGAACTAGGGTCTAAATTTAGTTCCGGGGGCTTTATTTTACCCCCAAAAAAGTTCCTGCTCGTGGGGTAGTACTTTCCAGAAGTACCGGAACCTTTGGGGTGGGGCGCAAGCGCTGAAAATTTCTGATTGGTCGACTACTTGCAGTGTTTTATTTCAACCGCCATGTTTAAAAATATGCAGCCGCAAACCGATTTATTTTCATAATAACTTCAAATCAAACTTGTATGTTATGCGGTGCAGTAGGCTAGTTTTGGTTATAGCCTGCCAACATCTTGGAATTATAACGTGTGCTCTTCTGTTCTTTTCCTGCTTTAGTATTCGTTTTATAAAATTCTAAGCATTCATGCTGGGACAGCATACTATGTACCAAAATATTCAAACGGATTCATTCGGTTGCTGAATATTTTCTTCCAGATTTTCTTTGTTAGCCCGTTGTAATTGACTCAAAACGTTATGTGAGGTATGCGGTAGTT
>NC_057951.1:1477796-1492969 GCF_018555375.3 Anguilla rostrata | reverse complement strand
CTGCAGTCAAATCAAGCCAGGGGGACAGAGTTTCCCATTAAACCTCCCTTTACTCAGCTCAAAACAAGCACAGGAGACAGAGCTTCCATTAAAACTCATCCTTTTACTGCAGTTAAACTCACAGAAATTGGGACAGAGCTTCCATTAAACTAAAATTTTACTGACTTAATCACAGCACACCCAAATGTGATATAGGCCCTGTCCGCACCTATATGGATTAATCTGAAAAAGTAGTTATTTCCCCTCCGTTTAAAATAAAAAAATCCCATCCACACGACCGGTGTTTTAAAAAATATCTCCCTCCACACGAGAACGCTAAAACGATTGCTGCATGCGCAATACACCAATTGCCATGGTAACAGATGTGCGAGCTGACGTCATGATGTCAGCGTTTTCATAAAGCTCCGTTTCTCTTGTCCACACAAAGACAGAGAAACCGGAGTTTTGAAAAATCTCCACCTTGGAAGGCGTTTTCAAAAAGCTTAGTTTTCAGTGACTTAAAACGCCTTTTTCGTGTGGGACGGGAGGCCAAAAACGGAGGAAAAAACAAGTTTAAAAAAATCCATATAAGTGTGGAAAAGGCCCCAAAAACACATCATGACACTTTTAAAATGACTTAATACACTAGTGGACCTGAACGTGCTATCCTGCACTCCACTACACCTGAAAGTTGGCAATTAAATTTAGTTTAATTCAACAATAGTGTCAAGTGAACTTGTATCATTACCTTTGATCACCTGTCAACTCTCCTCTGAAGTTGACTGGATGAGGCATTGAATGATCACTCTTCATAGACAGACAGCTGGGTACAGGTGACCCTGCCCTCTCTACCCGAACCCTGTGAACAAAACATGGAGACAGAGCTTCCAGTTAAACTCATCCTCTTACTACAGCTCTAAAACACAGCACATGGAGACAGAGCATCCAGTTAAACTCATCCTCTAACTGCAGCTCTAATTCACAGTACATAGAGACAGAGCTGCCAGTTCAACTCATCATCTAACTGTAGCTCTAACTCACAGTACATGGAGACAGAGCTTCCAGTTAACTCATCCTCTTACTACAGGTATAACTCACAGTACATGGAGACAGAGCTTCCAGTTAAGCTCATCCTCTTACTGCAGTTCTAAGTCACAGCACATGGAGACAGAGCTTTTAGTTAAACTCATCCTCTTCCTGCAGCTCTAACTCACAGCACATGGAGTCAGAGCTTTTAGTAAAACTCATCCGCTTACTGCAGCTCTAACTCACAGCACATGGAGACAGAGCTTCCAGTTAAACTCATCCTCTTACTGCAGCTCTAACTCACAGCATATGGAGACAGAGCTTCCAGTTAAACTCATACTCTTACTGCAGCTCTAACTCACAGCACATCCGAATGTGATATAAGGCCCTGTCCGCACCTATATGGATTCATCTGAAAAAGTAGTTATTTACCCCTCCGTTTAAAAAAAAAAATAAATCCCATCCACACGACCGGTGTTTTAAAAAATATCTCCCTCCATACGAGAACGCTAAAACGATTGCCGCATGCGCAATACACCAATTGCCACGGTAATAGATGCGCGAGTTGACATTATGACGTCAGCGTTTTCATAAAGTTCCGTTTTTCTTGTGCGCACGAACACAGAGAAACTGGAGTTTTGACAAATCTCCACCTTGGAAGGCGTCTTCAAAAAGCTTAGTTTTCAGTGACTTAAAACGCCATTTTCGTGTGGACGGGAGGCCAAAACGGAGGGAAAAAACTACGTTAAAAAAAAATCTGTACACGTGTGGAAAAGGCCTAAAACACATCATGACACTTTAAAATGATTTAATACACCCATGTGGACCTGAACGTGCTATCCTGCACCCCACTACACCTGAAAGTTGGCAATTAAATTTAAGTTTAATTCAACAATAGTGTCAATGTGAACTTGTATCATTACCTTTGATCACCTGTCAACTCTCCTCTGAAGTTGACTGGATGAGGCATTGAATGATCACTCTTCATAGACAGACAGCTGGGTACAGGTGACCCTGCCCTCTCTACCCGAACCCTGTGAACAAAACATGGAGACAGAGCTTCCAGTTAAACTCATCCTCTTACTACAGCTCTAAAACACAGCACATGGAGACAGAGCATCCAGTTAAACTCATCCTCTAACTGCAGCTCTAACTCACAGTACATAGAGACAGAGCTGCCAGTTCAACTCATCATCTAACTGTAGCTCTAACTCACAGTACATGGAGACAGAGCTTCCAGTTAACTCATCCTCATACTACAGGTATAACTCACAGCACATGGAGACAGAGCTTCCAGTTAAGCTCATCCTCTTACTGCAGCTCTAACTCACAGCACATTAACTCTCTGATTCATGCAATTTTACCTCTTTCTCGCAGGGCCGTGGGTTCCATCGTCAGTCTCGGTCTCCTCTGAGGAACTCATTTTAGAAACAGCGCCCCCTGTCTCAGGACATCTGAACACACCAGATCAGATTCACAAGTGGGTTCTGACCCAAATTGGCAGACCTGTAAATACACACAAGAAGAACATGATAACGCACAGACATAATAATACACTGTGAGGGCCACATAATGTAAATGTGTAACACAAAAAGGTAATTAAATTACGTTTGGTGAATTAAAATATGTACGCACCATATTATGTTATTTGTGCATTTTATCCCACTGATATACTCAATGTATGTATTGATTTCATAAAAAACGTTTTCAACGTACAAAAATGCCAAGTTACTCACACATACAAGACCACTCCAGGCCTGCCATTAAAAGTATTGATATCAAAATGACGCCAAGTTACGGTACTACAAACAATATAGGCTATCTTGCCTCACCGAAATTAAATAAGATGTATTCCAAAGCAATGCTACCCAATATTTCCTCCATTCTTTCAAGTCAAGTGAACCTAAGACCCCATGTTCCCAAGACTGTAACCTTACCCACTAGGCCACAGGCAGATTAGCTGTTTAAACTGGGAATGTTTCAGAGTAAAAAGGTATGGGTATTTTGCGTGTGTATGTGAGTTTTTGATTGGGTCGTGAGGGTGAGGATTTGGCTGATGTCGGTAAAATGTCCAATGGGGAGACATGTTGTTAGTGGGATAGGCGGCAGGAAAAATAAGAATGAGAAGAAGAAAAAGAAGAAGGAGAAAACGCAAAATCCCCTTAGTTTGGGGCTTTATTGTGTGGACATGTGAAGTTGTTTATGAAATCTGTCTGTTGAAATGGAGTCAGAATGTACAGAATTTAATGTTTTTAAGGGCTGAGTGTCTGTGGCTGTTGTGGTTATTTCTGTGGGGAACCCTGAAAAGTGCCAAACTCTCGGTGCTGTATAGGTATGGGGCATGCCCCCGCCAAGGCGTAACTTGGCGGGATGGCATACCTGCCATCCCAATAATGAGTCCTTTGCGAAGTATCGCAATTTTGTATGCCGGCCCTTTAAGAGTTGCGCTCAAGCAGCAAACAGGTGGTGACGGGCCAGGTTTTTTGAAATAGATTGGGGGAAAGAGATAGCAACGGAGAATGGAGTAAAGGGGAGTCAGCAGAAAATAATCAAGAATCCTGAGATTTGTTGGCGTTTTTGTTTGGATTGTATTTTTTTCAATCTACAATTATTCAACAGTTCCAAGACACGAAAACGAGTAACCTGCTGAACCTACGTTTTAAAAGAATTCTCTTCTACTGCATCAGGAGGGTGAGCCGATGCTTTTTGGGTTTTTTTTTTGCTTCTTTGAATGCAATGCATTGCTTAATTATTTGTTTTTGGAGAGGAAAGAAGATTCTTGCACTTATGCATTAATTTTGGTTTCGGGACTTATTTTTGGCACGTTTTCTGGATTTGTGTTTCCGTGGATACCTGACAACTAAACTAAACTCGGACTTCAACTTTAACTGTTATTCAATGGACAATCAGTTACTATTTCACATTGCCAGTTGAGTAATGATTGTACCTGGGTTTATGTTTTCCTGATCAAATGAATTTGTTATAACAAACACACACACCATGCACTTACACACTCATACATTCAAGCAATTTAGTGTCTCCAATTAGCTTAACCTGAATGTCTTTGGACTGTGGGAGGAAGCCCATGCAGACATGGGATGAGAATATGCAAACTCCACACACACCACCATGCTGCCCTCCAGCAGTTTTAAACTTCTTCATTATTGCCCTCACAGTAGTAACTAGCATCTTCAGTTTATTTTTTGATCCATTGCCTGATTTTCAAAGGTCAGCAACCATTTTCATTTCGTTCGTCAGTTCTTTGTCTTTCTCTGTGGCGAAGATGAAAAATGGGTTTCACAAGCAGGTTCTCAGTTTAATCCTCCAGTGAAACAGGAAGCCATGGAAGGCCACAAGAGCTTCTCAATATTGGTGTAGATTTATTTTGATTTTATTTCTAAGAATCTTTAGGGGTGCTAATTATTTTTATATATATTTGGGAAATAACCCTACCGGAATCCAACCGTCACACTAGAGGGCACCAGTTCCCCCAATCTTAGTTTGTTTTCTGTGCCTGTTTAATGCGAATTAAGGTGTTGTGTCGCAAACATTTAATAGCCTGACCAGATTCACATTACAGGTACCTGTAACTGATTTGACTAGTCAAATAGCAAATTTAAGATCTAACTGCATTTTCACTCATCAATTTTAATATTACATTTTGCTAGTAAGATTGAAGTTACTTTCGTCATTCAGTTGTATGTGACCTCCTATTAAAAGATATCTACAATTCAGTTTTGACTATCCAAAACGTGAATTCCAGATACTGTATCGCCATTTCAATTATGACTAGTCATAACTCAAATTAGAGATATCGCCACATTAGTTCTGACTTAGTCATAATTTCAGTTAAAGATCTTCCATTCCTCCCAATTTAAGATGTCAGGTAACGGGGGACCAGGACCCAAACGGGAAAAACACCAGGAACTCCAAAAAGGTAAATACAATCAAAGACTTTACTCTCATACAGGTAACAGAAAAGAGGGAACAAAAACAAGGCCACTTTCAAAAACAAAAACAGCAGAATTTTCACAAAAAAAAAAAAAAAAAAAAACACACACACAAGGAAACAGAACTCGGGCAGGGCAGAACTCACAGACAGAAACGAGGACAGAAACAGACAGGCAGATACTCTCAGGCAGAAACACAAGGAACTAGCACCCAAATCAGGAAAACAGAGAACTTAAATAGCCACAAAGATAACAAGACACAGGTGAACTCAAAGCACAATCAAACCAGAGCAGGGAGGGATAACGAGACATAAAGAAAAACAATGACAGAATAATTGAAAACAATAATACAATTAACACAGGGGTAACTAAAGAGGGTGAAAACTGAAATACAAACTGAAGTACCGCCATCTGGCGGCCCAGAAAAGGAAAAAACAGAAACAGAAAAGGGCAGAATCCTGACAATATCTAAATGATTT
Organism: Anguilla rostrata; assembly: GCF_018555375.3. Taxonomy (NCBI): domain Eukaryota; kingdom Metazoa; phylum Chordata; class Actinopteri; order Anguilliformes; family Anguillidae; genus Anguilla; species Anguilla rostrata. The sequence continues at coordinate 1,487,535 of NC_057951.1, read as the reverse complement.
TTTTGGATAACTGAATTTAAGATATTACTAGCCAAAATATGGCAAGCCATTTTAACATTTAATAACCTGTGCGGTTTCACATTACAGATATTTGTCATTAATTTATGACTAGTCAAAACGCTAATTTAAGATATCTCTAATTAGATTTTGACTAGTTTCGCCACTAAGTTCTATGTAACTCCAATTAAAGATATCTACAATTCAGTTTTGACTATCTAAAACGTGAATTCCAGATATCACCACTTAAATTATGACTCTTAGCAAGTAGGAAGCAGCCATTACCCATAGCACCACTTGTCACAAACACATATGAATTGTAAGGTCAGCTAACCTTATTTTTTTCCTAGTGGGAAAACTAGAAGACCTTCGCCGGTTAGCCTAGCCGCACTGCTAGTCTGCCCATAGATAGACACCCCCAGTCAGCCTGCGAGAGTAGACAGTAAACTGTTGCGATATCGTCATCCAGTGCCGAATTGGGACATTTTATTCACTCGAACAGGGTAATGTTTATTAAAGTCGTCCTAATATGTCCATGTATGTTAGGATGGACATGACATTTCGCAGAAAGGTAGCTTATATAGGTAAGGTAAGGAAAGGTAGCTAAATACCGGACACCTACTACTACTCCCCCCCCCCCCCCCCCCCCCCCCCCCCCCGATGAACAGGACGGGACAAACGCCGCAAGGGAGCATATGTCTGGTTTTGGGATGGTGTACAACTATGAGTAAGATGATAATATGTATCATATGTACCATTATCTGTGTTGTCTATTTTACCTGCTATGGACCTCTTTTTAAGATGAGTCTTGAATAAAGTTGAAGTTAAATGATATATAGAGTAATCTCTGCTAATATAATCACTCCACTGTATATTTTGCCTCAATATTGCAAACCAATTAATATGATTTAGTAATGGGAATGATTTCCTATGAAACATAAAAGAATAAGTAACAACCTCTTAATTGTTTAATTAAAAACAAAATCCGGGTTTATAGGCTACTGCAGCGTCAAAATGTCAACAACAAGCGACACGTCCTGTGACCTCCGACTGGCTAGGCTACCTCCTCACGAGGTAGAATTGGTCATAGAATATCAAAAACAGGCTACTGAAGTAAACTTTCTGAAAGGTTATTTCAATATTACTATCTGGTCTAAATGGTATGTTCGGACTCCGTGTGAGCTCTTAGCTTATCAGGCTACGCATTAAACACACCATTTTATTGCCATTGTCAGTTTTTCTGAATTGCGCTGGTTAATGCGATTATACTTGCAGATTCCCATTCCTCCCCGCAGCCCTTTACCTTCAGCTTCTCTTACCTCAGTTCCACTCCACAACAGACGGTTTACTCCGTTTTTAATATTTAATTTAATTCCTTCTTTCCTGGGGATTCTTTCTCCTCCATTTTTAAAATGGCCGTTAAGTTTCAGTTTCTCTTTTGGACCGCATTTCCTTACTTACTGGCTCAACTGAATGTTCGATGGGCGGAGTTTTATATACTATTTCTTAGCTGAAGCAGTCACGGTATTTAATAAGTTATGCAGAAGAAACAAATATTTCATCCATGTAGATCTTTGCCAAATTTTAGCACATAGCCTTCATATATCAGACCTAATCAACAACTCGTGAATTATAATGTTGGGATTTAACGTTCTCCAATATAATGGTGTGACCTGTAGGCTGAATACACAAATAAGCCTTTTTGATTATAACAAAGCATTTCAAGACAAATAGCCTACTACAGACAGCAAATTAAATAAATAAATAATTTAATGCTCCACCAGTCTCCCTGCCATAGTCACTGACCCTTTAACATCCTGAGTGATGGCCCTATGTAACACGCTAATGTGTGAGGTAAGTGATTTTTAAAATTTCCTATTACAAAATAATAAAAAATAACAAGCATGTGCTTTTGTTTATAAGTTTGTGTAATTTTTGGTATTTTGTCTGTACGTCTTGTGCCTTCCCCAATCAACTGTTTCTTTTTTTCTCTCTCTCACTTTTTTTTTGTTGACAATTTTTAAGGTTAGGCTATTTGCCCTTTGTATACTCATCAAATGTGTTTGTGAAGTATTTAAATAAAATAATAAAAAACTAACGAGAGCTGACTTTCTGTGATACCTGCTCTTACCCGTTCCACTTCATTTTATTCAAAATGAATCAAAATGTATGTACCATAATGAAATGTGGAGAGACATATATACATATGTATACACATACAAACAGTTGAGGCCAAAAGCTTACATACACCTAGGCTAAAGATATTCAAACTAAGTCTTTTATAACTCTGCACATTTCATGTTGCCAAACATTTAGTTTGGCAAGTCAATTAAGGCATCTGCTTTGTTCACATCAGAGGTAATTTTAAAACAATCGATTGGAGACATATTTATTTCAGCTTTAATTCACTATCAAATTTTACATACACCTAGTTTAGTGTGTCTAAACAGTCTGGAAGATTCCAGAAATTGATGCAATTACTTTTTAGAAGCTTCTGATTGGCCAATTGTCATTAGGAGTTAATTGGGAGTTAATTGGCACATGTGGCTGTATTTAAGGGCCTACTTTTAGAGCCACTGCCTTTTAGCCCATGATATGATGAGAAAATCCAAGCAACTCTGCCAAAAAATTGTGGACCTCCACAAGCCTCGGGCATTTGGGCGGACGTACGCCGGTGGTGTGCGTCCTGTCCTGAATGTCAATTAGTGAACGCCCCAGCCACCCCAAAAGCGCCGTTGTGCCCCCTACCCTTAACAGAGGTCCCATTTGATAGAGTTGCTATGAACCTCATCGGCCCATTTGAACGGAGCACCCAGGGATACCGTTTCGTATTGGTCTTAGTGGATTATGCGACCCGGTATCCCAAAGCAATGCCTTTGCGCAATATTTCAGCTAAACGTGTTGCACAGGCTCTGTTTCAGATTATCTCCCGCGTCAAAATCCCAAAAGAGATTCTAACTGACCGGGGCACTTCGTTTGTGTCACGCACACTAAACGAGCTATACGGCTTATTGGGCGTCCGGTCTATTAGAACCAGCGTGTACCATCCCCAAACGGATGGGCTCGTTGAGCGTTTCAATAGGACTTTGAAGTCCATGATTCGGAAGTTCGTTCACGACGATAGCCGAAATTGGGATATATGGGTAGTCCCTCTATTATTTGCAGTGCGGGAGGTTCCCCAGGCCTCCATGGGATTTTCTCCCTTTGAGTTATTATTCGGTAGAAAGCCTCTGGGAATATTGGACCTAGTTAAAGAAAGCTGGGAGGACGGTCCAAGCCCCAGTAAAAGTGAGGTACAATACGTTATGGACCTGCGAGCAGAACTCCATACACCCCTAATTTCTCTCTTTACCCTGCAGGTCGATGCCTCGGACAGAGGGCTGGGGGCCGTTTTGACCCAGCAGGTGGATGGAGTCGATTTCCCGGTGCTGCACATCAGCCGGAAATTATGACAGCGGGAGGCGAGGTATAGCACAATTGAAAAGGAGTGCCTCGCCATCCGGTGGGCGGTCGGTCACCCATTCACCCTCTGTTCGAACCACGCTCCCCTCCAGTGGCTCCACCGCATGAAGGATGCCAACGAGTGAATCACCCGTTGGTATCTGGCTCTGCAGCCCTTTATTGACAGTTGGCTTGAGGACGGTCACGGGAGGCAGTTATGGACTGACGGCAACTTACTTTTCTCGCCCGAGGCAGAGGGGGGGGGTCGTTTCCAGCAGGTGGATGGCTCCCGGCCTGTCATAGCGGATCAGGGGAGGGAGGTAGGGCCAATTGAAGTTTTGCTTGCTCAGGGGGGTGGCACATCACCTCTGGACCTCCTCGTGCTCCACGCTGAAGGATGCCTAATCAGCACCGCTCTTTAAATGTTTAATTGTTTAACGATGTGCTGATTACCTTGACAGGAGCCTGGGTGTTTTAAAAGGCGTTCGCCGAGGCCTGGTGTGACGGAGGAAGTACGGCAGTACGGCGATTGTATTGTAAAAACCCCATGTAACCGGGTGAACGAAAAGCCGTGTGTTCGGCTACAAATAAAAAGAAGTGATTACTTCGAACTTGTTTCTCTCTATATCGCGAGCGGTGGCACTCACCTTGCCACAGTACAACGGTTCAGTTGGAGTTTGGGTTGCTTACAGCAGTACTAGTGAATTTCATGATGGGAGCAGACAGTGATAACGTTGTCGTAAATATTGTTTCCCCCCATTATTACCCCATAACGGGCAGTTTTTTTTGGAATCCTGTAGAGTAGTATCCTTCCTCGACTCAGTGCACACAATGACGCCGCGAACACATAGGGTTCCGTTTCTTAAATTATTTGTACATGTCCGGTCTGTGGTCCCGATTGAATGAGTAATTGATTGAATAAATTTGTAGTTTGTAATGAATTTACTTGTCTGCGACTCCCTGATCTGACATCGGTTTCAAGGAGGTTTCCCGGAGTTGTTGGCAGTTTCCAGAGGATTCCCCCTGGCTAACGTGGATTACAGAGGACAGGAGCAGAGTTAACACCATCCTACAGCCATCCTGCTTGTCTCTTAGGAGTGATGATTCATATCGGCGTGTAAGCACACACACATTACAGCGTTCCTGCTCTGAACATGGACTCAGGCTGGTTGATCTGAATGTACAGAGTAAACAGGCACATGCTGACTTGTGCATCACATCTCATGTACAAAATCTATGCTCAAATGGTTTTAAGGCCACGTCTGAAGGGTTTATCTATGCTTCCTGTACTTTCGGGGGCACTAGGTGCTGTGTGGTCTTCACTCATAAACCGGTTGGATTTTATTCATATTTTAATAATCTGACTTTTTATCCTAGGAGCAGGCATATCATAAGCTCCCCAGAAACCTGATGCTAAAGGCATTGTTCAGTTCTGTTGTGCAGAGTGACCGCAAATGACCAATGTAACACCAACAATTATAATATGAAGCTTATTTTCATATACACAATTTCTAGATGATCTTATTCAGATTCCTTCTCACATATAGCAAGTCATCTAGCAGAATTGCAGAGTGAGACACGCTGATCATGGAGGAAAATCATGAAACTCCACAACAGAGCCCATAACAATGCCTCTACATGCACAAGATGTCTTCCAGTGTGGAGAGTATGTATAATGTTCTTAAAATGTTTTCAGAAATCGCATGGCACTTTCTAAAATGGCCTTAACTTGATGCACTTAAAACTAGTTTTTCCTATACATATGAAGGTTATAGATAAATACTTGTGACCTTTGTGACAGAAATTACTTGCACATGGAAAATACAGTGGATTTCATATAAGCCATCTCTACTGAACTTGACTTGACTTTATTGTCCCTGTAGAGAAATGTGGATTGCAGCACTGTGTTATGTTAAAGGGCATCACAGACGCAGACAATAGAAAGTTAGAAACATTGCAAATGTCACAGTAGTAGTAGCACAGGAGTATACAATATGCAGAGATGCTACACAGGCAGCCCAGTGTGACACAGACAGCTGGAGCAGCCAGATCAGCTGGTATTAGGCGTGGCTGGTGCCTGATGGCTCTCTGGTGTCTGAGTGAGTTCCAGTTTTATTTTTGAAAGTAGAAATATATAACTTGACATAACTGCGAGACAATATTTTACAGTAAGATAAGATTGCTATTAAGCTACTTGAACCAATTCATATGCAGATGAAGACATTTGATTGCAAAAGCAACTGTCAAGCTGAGAAACATTAGCCATAATCTGAATGCTGACTTCAGTGACTATTGAGCATGTGCCTCCATCTAGTGGTGGGTTCTTTAATAGGTTTTATGAAAGGTTGTCAGGTTTTGAATGCCTTCACATTATGGTATGCCTACCATCAAATGTATATCACGTTAAATGTCATTAAAAACAAATTATTATGATTATTACTATTACTATTATTGTAGTGGTAAAAATAGGTTAAGTTTCTGTCCTTTTGTTTCCTATGTTCCAGTAAACATTTCCCACTTTTATCCACTTCACTGGGAGTTGGGCGCAGTTGTCTGACGCGTGTTGTAATGAAAATAAAAATGCATTATTGTTGTTCTTGTTCAATTTATTCACAAATAAATGAACATAAAACTGCAATAATAAACTTAAAATTAAAGTCCATTTAAAGTTTCCAAAATTCCAAGTCACTTGTGGTTGCAAAAGCACGGTCAATGACCATTTCGCCTGCACCGGCTACTCCGCGGCCCGCCTCACCGCCATCTTAAATATAATTTATTCCCCCTTCTCCTATAGAGGGACACACTCATAAAATAATCAATGCACACTAAACAATAAATAACAAATACATGATAAATTCCATTATAATTTCAACTTAAATGTAGAACAGAATAAATAAACTTAATATCTTTTTGGGGTTCTTATTATAAACCAACATAAATGAGTGGCTCCTACAATTATTATTATTAGTAGTAGTAGTAATAACAACTTCAAAAAAAAGTTGAATTTAGTGTATATTTTCCAGAAAAAATGAGCTCAATTAGATTACACATAACTCAAATGGGTGCCACCCATAGACCGTATAAAAAGACCAGGTTAAAGCCTAGTGGACCGAACCGGCCGACGTCACAGACATGGGCCGTGTAACTTTATCACTCACTCAGTCAGTCAGTCAGTCAGTCAGTCAGACATTCGTGTTTGTAGGGCCGGCCCCGCTGTTGCGGTCCGGCCAAAAATAGGTCAGTTCTAAAGGCACCCGAGGAAGCCGTGAGTCTCAGTAATTGTTGGTAGAGATCCAATCAAATCCCTGTTCGTTACCAAGAATCTACCAATGAATTGAAGGGGATAGCCAATCAGAGCGCGTATGTCTACCAAGACCAATCGCTTGCTTGAGTCTCTCGGGCTGAGAGACGCGCAAATATTGAATGAGGTAAATCGCTGTTTTATTTTCCTGTGTCGGTAGGTAAAGATAACCACAAATTTAACTGAATCGTAACTGGGAAAAAGTTATGACAAGCTATGGATAAGTATGGTAATGTTACCAAATGCAAAGAAATATTATTTTTTACAGTGTTCCCTTTGTTAAGTCAGCTTCAAACAAGGTAGCCAACTAACGTTCACCGGTTTAAATTACGGTAGACGATTCAATCTGAGGAATTGTTCTTAATTTACATCAGGCACAACAAGGTAAATATATTTTTAACCTTTAAGTGTATTTTCTCTGGCATTATAAATAGCTTGTTTTATATGAGTTTATGCCTTTAATTTATCTGAATGATCCTTTGTAATGCTATCTGGATTGAACTCTGGCCATTTTCTGTCATTTATAGATAATCAAATAACCTTGCTCACACTGTAAGAAAATGTCCTAGAAATAACCTATAGCTAGCTACATTTTTATTTTTCTTTCTTCATTGGGATGGCAGGTATGCCATCCCACCAAGTTATGCCTTGGTGGGGCAGCATGCCCCATATACACCACTGAGAGTTTGGCACTTTTCAGGGTTCCCAACAAAAATAACCACTAGACACTCAGCCCTTAAAAACATTAAAAAACATTAATTTCTGTACATTCTGACCCCATTTCAACAGACAGAATTCATAAACAACTTCACACGTCCACACAGTAAAGCCCCAAACTAAGGGGATTTTGCGTTTTCTCCTTCTTCCTGCTGCCTAGCCTACAAACAAAATGTCTCCCCATTGGACATTTTACCAACACCAGCCAATCCTTCACCTACACAATCCAATCAAGATCTCACATACACATGCAAAATAGACATATCTTTTTACTCTAAAACATTTCTTATCTCAACAACTGGTCCCTTTGTGGCTGAGTGGTCAATGTCATGGTCTATGGATCACAGGGTTCCTGGTTCAAACCCCACTGGAAGCCAGTTTCTGAACTGTGCTTTTTTGCTCACTAATATTTGCTTATTATTTATCAACAATTGCTTTTGCATCACATCTACCCAGCTTTCACCGAACATATACACTCCATTATGATGTACCATCTGCACGTTCACTTAATTGGCTACAATATCTTCTGTAAAACCACGGACAAGTTTGACAAAAAAAATTCACACATTGAACAGCTATGTCATGGTGGCGCACTGCCAAAGTTACAGAGCATAAAGGTTGGAACACAACCAGAGAGTCAGTTAGAGGGGAGGACACCAAAATCAGATGCCCTCCTTAACTCTAGATTGCAGTGTTTGAAACAGTGCCTGTTTGTACACACTTACACAGAGAGAATAATGACTCAGTGCTGTCTGTGCACAGTTACACAGAGAATAAGAACACAGTGCTGATTGTACACAGTTACACAGAGAGAATAAGGACCAGAGGTGGGTAGTAACGCGTTATATTTACTCCGTTACATTTACTTAAGTAACTTTTTGAATAAATTGTACTTGTAAGAGTAGTTTTAATGCAACATACTTTTCACTTTTACTCGAGTATATTTGCGAAGAAAAAATGTTACTTTTACTCCGTTATATTCGGCTACATTCCGCTCGGTACTTTTATTTTTTACCCATTTTTTTTATTCAAGGACGTTCTGTTTGTTTCTTTCTCTCAGAGAGACTTCAGCCAAAGAGGCTGACTGATCTTTGCTTTGGCGCTGTCATAGCCCCACATGACTCCGTTTCACCAATCAAACGTAGCCAGTCACAGCACACAGAAGGATGAGTGGGCGACAAGATGGCTGAAACAACGGCGGGTGATTCGTAGGAGGCAGAACACCCCTGGCCTCACGTTCAAACTATGTTTTACTTACAGACTACCAAAAACAGTAGTTACATTATGCGCTGCCTTCTTTGTCTGCCTAGAAATGTGGACATTTCAGCCTACAAGAACTCAACTTCGAACTTGAGAAAATATGTGGCGGTAAGTTGTAGGTTAGTTTTGGCTGTGGATAGCTAACTATTTGACTGAGTGGTCATTTATTGTCTTGGACAATCCGTTTGTGAAATACAAGCGCATTCGTGACGCCTGGGTATCTTCCAAAATAGCTGCGCGTAATACCACACCTGTTGTTTACGTCATTGTCGCCCTTTTTAGTACAGTCTGGCTTGACTGACAATTCATTTATTCTAATTTAAGTGAACCTAACGTTAGTCAAATATTTGCATTGTCTTGCCCGTAAGCCAGCGGCGCAAATTATGGGTCTCGAGTTATCCATGGGTTTATGGGGCGTGGAAAGGGGAGTGGTTACTGTGTTCGTGACGCACCAAGTTGACAACTTTCTCAACCGGTTGAAAATAGGACGATAAATTTAAAACGCATATTTCTTCAAAAATACAGAACGGACATATTTAATACTTTACTCATTGTGTTTCTTCAATGCCTCTTGTGCAAATAGCACATAAAACCGAGAAAGTGTGACAATCACCATGGTACTCCTTTAAACTAAAAAAAAACAACTGATATTTACATATTGCGTTATTCATTAACACTGTACCACTTTATTTATATACCAACTCCTGTGTACCATTTTCCTATGACATGATTTCAGTTTCCAATCCGAGAGAGTAGCCTACACTAGACTGTCATCCGCCATTACCGTTGTTTTTGACCGTTTTCGCGAAAGGAATTATGGTATTTTTCCCAGTCGGAGCATGCACGGATGCACACTTCAAATTTTGATCAAATGGAGTGCGCATCCGGGTACTTTATCCGTGCTCCGCACTACCGAACTTCGGTTTGGACTCGCACTCCAAGATGGAGGCATGCTCGCTATGCGCACTGGGAGCATGGAAGTGTGCGGTTTGGGACATAGCCAAAGTTTGTTTACGCTAAACC
>NC_057951.1:1465612-1477696 GCF_018555375.3 Anguilla rostrata | reverse complement strand
AAAAGGGAAAAAAGACCCTTGTCATGTCAAAATAAGAATAGCATTCACAGCATCAAACGATGTATAAAAATCAGAAAGACATTGAGTAAGACCTTGTTTTCGGAAATTGCGTAAGGGGGGAGGTTTCCCGTGATGGTAGTTTATTCTCCAACAACCGGTAATGTATATCGCTTTTTTTGTCGGCCTTTCGGCGGGACACCATCTGCCTTTTCTCAACCCGGGTTTTCTGATTGGAAACATGCTTCTTGTCGGACTGAAGAGCATCAGTCAAGCCAGTATCATCGAAATGCAATGCTAATCTGGTTCGCTCGCACACTGGTGCACGGAATTGACAACGAACTTAAGGAGCGCTGCAAAGAGGAGGGGAAGTATTGGCGCGAGGTCCTAAAACGAATTGTCTCCGTTATACAGTTCTTGTCAGAACGAGGTCTCACGTTCCGAGGAGGCGATGAAGTTCTCGGTTCCCCTAACAATGGCAACTATTTGGGAATACTTCAGCTACTCAGCAAGTGCGACCCCTTTCTTGCCGAACATTTAAAGAAATATGGAAACCAGGGGAGTGGGTCTACTTCCTATTTATCCAGCACTATATGTGATGAATTCATTGCAATTATGGGACAGCGAGTTCAAGCTGAAATTATTCTAATGGTGCAGAAAACGAAGTACTTCTCTCTTGTTGTTGATTCAACCCCAGCTTTAACCCATATTGATCAGCTAACATTTGTGATAAGATATGCCTCTCAGGAAGGTCAAGTCTTTGAGTGTTTTTTAAAATTCCTGCCCATATACAGTCATACCGGTGAGTCTCTTTTTCAGTCCATTACAGACGTGCTAAATGACATGAATATTGATATAAATAATTGTAGGGGACAATGTTTTGTCAGGTGTGTACAAAGGACAGAGGGCCCGTATTCTAGAAGTAAATCCTTTGGCTGAGTGGATACCTTGTGCAGCCCACTCACTCAATTTAGTCAGAGTGAACAGTGTAGATTTCTTCTCTGAAACAACCAAATTTTTCAGATCTGTTCACTCTTCAATTTTTTCTCGGAATCATCCCGCCGATGGAAGGTTTTGATGGATGGACTTGAGCCCAATGTTAACAAACGCATAGAGACTTCAAAGGGACTGTCGGACAGGAGATGGGCCGCTCACGCCCAGGCCACCAAAGCTCTCTGTGTAAACTAGAAAAATATACTGAATTCGCTAATAAACATATCAGGTGATGATTCTCAGAACGCTCTCACGTGACGAGGCGCGCTCTCTGGCTAACAAAAGCCGCGTTTCCACCGCAGGAACTATACCCCGGAACTAGGAACCTTTTGAGGAACTCAGTGCATTTCCACCGCAGGAACTAGGGTCTAAATTTAGTTCTGGTGGCTTTGTTTTACCCCCCAAAACGTTCCTGCTCGGGGGGTAGTACTTTCCGAAAGTATAGGAACCTTTTGGGTGGAGCTTGCAGTGCTGAACATTTCTGATTGGTCGAGTACTCGCAGCATTTTTTTGTATTTATTTTCCGCCATTACCCACCATGTTTGAAAATATGCAGCGGCAAACCAATTTATTTTCATAATAACTTCAAATCAAACTTGTATGTTATGCGGCGCAGTAGCCTAGTTTTGGTTATAGCCTGCCAACGTCTTGGAATTATAACGTGTGCTCTTCTGTTCTTTTCTTGCTTTAGTATTCGTTTTATAAAATGCTAAGCATTCGTGCTGGGACAGCATATTACGTAGGTTACCAAAACATTCAAACGGATTAATTCGGTTGCTGAATATTTTCTTCCGGATTTTCTTTGTTAGCCCGTTGTAATTGACTCAAAACGTTTGATACAGTTATGTGAGGTATGCGGTAGTTCTGCGTAATTAACATTGGTGATACAGTACAAGCAAACTGGAAATCACCTTCCGCACTTTTTGTCCGGGTAAAATAACAGGTTAATTCTAGTAATCTTCCCTTTAGCTTTTTCAGACTGCCGTAATTTTACTCAATTTTACTGCCATTTTTCAATTTCACGAAAAGACCAGGAAGACTATGGACTAATTTATGGTGCATGGTTCGCATCTGGAGGGCACACTTCGCTGCTCGGCTAGCAGTAACTTTGAAGGAAAGCAAACGGTGGCTGTACCACTACTAATTTACATTTTCACGCAAGTCCGAGTTTTCGTTCTATTCTTGTCATTTTGCCATTAGCCTATATGGAATTGACGACGAGAAAGTAATCAAACAGCAAATTGTTTACAACGTGTGCATGTTTTCTGCTGTTGTTGCCAGTTATACATATAAATGTGAATGCATTCTGTCCCTTCGGATGTCAAGACATGAAAGCAAATGTTCGCATAAAAACATAATGAATGTGTTTGAGAGGATATATGAAAATCAATAAATACAAAAGTAACCATATATAGTCATTGTTGGTAACCCGTTGTATATAAGTGGAATAAACCCCTCCGGGCTGTCCCGGTTATTAGAAAATAATGTAGGCTACTTCGGTGGTAGTATGGGGTTACAGAAGAAATCATATGACAGATGGACCAACGACAACGTCGCTTTTTCATACGTCAGTGGGCTAATTTGCCTAATCTTCGCGGGACTTTAGACCGCGGTGGAAACGCAGACAACCATGGGCTGAAGGAACCTTTTAGTTCCTGGTAAAGTAGTTCCTGGGACTAAAAGTTCCGGGTAATTTTGGAGGAAACGCGGCTAAAATGAACCGATTAGAGACAGCTTTCTTGTGTATATTGTGGAACAAAGTATTACAAAGAATTCAGATGAGTACTATCCTCCAGAAGGTAGAGGTGGATCTCGTTATGGCTGTGGATATGCTGCGATCACTGTCAGATTTCGTGGCAGGTTTACGCGACCAGTTTGGAGACCTGGAGACGCAGGCCAAGGAAATGGGAGGAACACAGGAATACAGGTCTGTGGTAACTCGGCAGGCGAAGAGAAAACACACTTTTATTTGAGTTATTTGAGTTTGATTTATTTATTTGAGTTTGTCAAGCACTTTAAACATCAGCACTTTTTAATTTTATTTTTTAAATAATTGAGGTTATTGCCATTTCTTCTTTGTGCTGTCATTTAAATAAAGAAAAAACATTTATCTGCACCTTTATTCCTGTTTACAATCATTTACATGCGTTAAGTTACAATGTGTTAAGAAATTACCAATGTGTATGGGAACTGACAAAAAAGGTAACGCTTAAAATGTATTATTATGCTGCCAAAAGGTGCGGTGAAAAATTTTGGGTGCACCTAAATTATGTGCTGGTGCACCTAAATGAAAAAGTTAGGCGCACCAGTGCAACCAATGTAAAAAGTTAGTCTGGAGCCCTGTAAATCCAAGGAAGTTATACTTATTTTATACAATACCTTTGTCAGACCACACTGTACTACAAGAAAGATATAGAGGATCTGGAAAAGGTTGAAAGAAGGGAAACCAAACTGGTTCCTGGTATGAACAATAGAAGTTTTGAGGAAAGACTTCAGATGCTGTCTGTGTTGTAGTCTGTATTCCCGGTCACTTGTCTCCCCAGTACTGTCTCTGTGTCTGTGTTCCCTGAGCTGCTTCACTCCCCTGTACTTGCGTGATTTCACTATTCGGGTGGTTCCGGGTTTTCGTGGTTTCCCCCCTTCTTTCCAGTCTTGCTTTACTTACTTCCTGCTTATTTCTAGTTTTACTAATTTCTACTAATCCCTACTAACTTATAGATTGTAAAGTACTAACACGTGGAATTTTTAAGAATTCAATTTATTCCGCCGTACTTTTGTAAGTAGAAAAATAAATGCAGGAGCGTCTTCGTTTCAAAATAGGTCGTTTAATGTAGCAAAGGAACTAGTGGGTCTGTTACCCAAGTACAGATCAACACAGAACCAACAAACAAATGACGGAGACGGTGAATACTTATACCCTGTTCCTTCAAGGAAACAAAGGGCCAAATGGTTATCTTAAACACATCACGGGGAAAGGGGGGGGGGAGGTAATCAGACATTGGGGGGGAAGAAACAAGGTGTGGGGGAGTTGGACTGAAGTAGGGGGTAGAGGATATCACACAATGGTACTGCATATCAAAGTGAGACAATTTGACTGGGCAAGGGGGTAGAGGATGTAGAACAAAGGGTGTGATTAAAAGGTTAATTTAACTGAGTGTGGTGGTAAACAATCAATGCTATCTGTAACTGGCCCACTACAATGTGAGACACCTCAGAAGGGTAAAATGTGGCTCCCATGTTTTCCAACATTCCCTACTTTTTTTATTTTTTATAAGAAAGTCTTCTATATTCCAAGGTGTATGTAAAGCAAAGAATATGAAGCAAAAACAAAAAATAAAACATAATTAAAACAAACCCACAAATTATTCAGGGGTTATTTCTGAGCCATCCCACAGTTTCATTTCTATCAATGACTTTCTCCAACTGTCTTTTTCTGTTTATGCCAGCAATAACACTGTGTTTGATCATTGGGGATATGAATTACTATTAGACCTACAATTGCCAGGAATATCCAGTTCCAAAAATGTGTTTTCATCAGAGCATCCTTGTCGCTTCAGGACTGTGGCCTCTGCCTGGGCCAAGCTCACCTCCATTTTTGTTCTGAGTAGTGTTGAATCACTCTCCATTAGAGCTTTCTTCACCTGAGCACGAATACCTGACACATTTGACTGAGGAACCAGGTAGGCATCCTCCCACATGGTCAAGCTGTTGGACTCACTGGCATCAGTAGTAGGTAAACGAATGTTCTCCATCTGAACAGTGTATGCTGGTGTAAACCAGAAACCAGGGGGTGATTAACACCTTATATTACCATATGGAAATCCTGTGGGGTGACTCAGAATACACCAGTGACACTGGTCCACCACGCTCTCCACTTCCTCTAAAGGATGATCATTCCTCTCTGTGGACAGTTCATTATAGTTAATAGATATAATTATTGCATGACTTTCATGCATAACATGTATGAATGTAATAATCTGTTGATTCAGCCATTCCCTTATACTGATCAAACACAACAATGACATTAGCTCAATCATAAACAGCATGCATGAATACCATATTTACATCATATTATAAACCCTTTTTTTTTCTTTTTCCTTCTGGTCCAAAAATGATGCCTTCTCTAGGAATAGGGTGCAGTGGAGGACATTTGCTTCAGTCCAACTGCTTGAGTCTTCCCATTCCTTTAGAGGTTGCCATTGTCTATTCTCAAATGTAACTTCATACATATATGTATTATTATTATTATTTATTTATTTATTTTTAACCGTATAAATTTAGATGCATCATTGTTGGACCAGGGTAATATGTAGATCCATGCTCCATGGCCCATCTCCCCTGGTTATCCTGTCCCTCATCTCAACTAGTTATTGCCTTATCATAATGTGTCCAATTACGTGCTTTTACTGTCACAATGAATTCTTGTATTCTTGGAAACTGTCTTCCACTCTCAATCATATGTGCTCTATATGAAGATTTGCTTGACACATTCCATGTGATCTCTGTTGTCAATGCTTCATTGTCTTTCCACCTGTCTGATGTCCATTTGGTGAATCCAACTGCAACTGCGTGTATTGTCCTTGACACATTGTGTGTCGTTTATGAATATGACAGAAACATCCCACTTAGTGCTGACCTCCAACCTGTTCCTGAATACCAGGAGCCTCATCCTCATCACGATTAATTCTGTAGGGGAGAGAAAGACCAAGTGTGAGTGTATATTCTTATGCAGTTTTAATCGTTTAAACATTGACATTGGTATCAAGTTCAGCTTTGTTATATATAAGTTGTTGTTGCAGTGTAATCAACTCTGAAAGTGTAAGATTACGATCCACCTGTTGATCTGCATATTCATATGTGATAGCCCCATTGACAGGATTTTGTGTTCCGCTTGTACTCTGCGTGTTATTATTGGTGCGATTTTAGTGTCTTTTGTCCCGATTGCTTTTTGTGATGTAGGACTTCTAGAAACCAACCTTCGGCAATTAGAAAGAAGTGAATTGGTAATAGATGCATTACATTCTGTCCCCCCAGTAGGCCTATGAAACCCCGGCTCCTCATCTAAAATTTCATTATCACTTCTTTCATCATCCACATCTAACAAAGGAGCTGTTTGGCAGTTTGTCTGTCTGACTTCGGACGGAGTGTGGCACAGTGGGTAAGGAACTGCGCTTGTAACCGAAAGGCCGTAGGTTCGAAACCCGGGTAAGGACACTGCCGTTGTACCCTTGAGCAAGGTACTTAACCTGCATTGCTTCAGTATATATCCAGCTGTATAAATGGATACAATGTAAAGTGCTATGTAAAAAAAAAAAAAAAAAAAAAAAGTTGTGTAAGTCGCTCTGGATAAGAGCGTCTGCTAAATGCCTGTAATGTAATGTAATGTAATGACTTCCCATTCGTCATCATCAGAACTGTATACTGACTCACTCTGCTCCTCTAATGTCCTTAAAATCACTGCCACTCGCCGTTTCATTATGGTATTTGCAAGTTTTTGCTTTGCCATTTTTTCTTTCAGCGACCTGAACTTCTGTACAATCGCATTATCCTTATTCTCCCCAGACACATTCCATAACTCTTTATATGCCACCTTAGCATCGCGTAACTGTCCCTGCGTTTTAACCAATTCTGCAGTTGTGGTACTCAATTTCTCCCTCAACTGGCAAATTTCTTTTCTAAATTCTAAGTGTGTTGTGGCCTGTACTATACGTTCTGCAACAGATGCTTCCAACTTCTTCGAATTTACCTCCAGTGCTTTATTCAAACTTTCAACTTCACCTCGCAATTTAGGAACCTCTACAACTTTATCGGTCAAAAACTTAATTGTTTGGACCATAGCCATCACACAGTTCGCCTGTCTCGTTTTCTTATTTTTCTCATTTTCATTGCGCTCTTCACAAGCAGTCTGAAGATATTCAACAACTTCCACTTCCTGTGGTACGTTATAAGAATCCTCCTTACAATGTTTGGCCAACCACCTAGCGGCCCACGATTTCCAACCATTCACTGCCATTCCTAAACTCCGGTACAATGGACAAACAAACTTTTGGTACTTGAAATTGTCCAAGGTCTGTGTAACTTTATACAAGCCCCTGTCTAGAACACTGTACACATGTACAATCAATTCTGACCACTTGTATTTTAAAACATTACACAATTTCCGTAACTATTCCTCTACAATATTACATACATAAATATTTCATACTCACAAATGTACGTGGTCCGTTCCGTGCTTTCAAGTCCGTTTTTCCTTCAGCGTTGGCAAATGGCTTCCAAAACAGTCCTCCTCTTGCTGTAGGCTAATCCTTTCTTGAATTCGGCGTCAACGTAAAAAAAGAAAGTCTCTTCTGTAGGCCAGTGCCACACGCGAATGTCAGCCTCCCCAGTTTTTTTTTTTTTTTGAAAAACGCAACAAGAACGACGGATTTGGGCTGGCTCGCCAATAATGTGGAATTTTTAAGAATTCAATTTATTCCGCCGTACTTTTGTAAGTAGAAAAATAAATGCAGG
Organism: Anguilla rostrata; assembly: GCF_018555375.3. Lineage (NCBI taxonomy): Eukaryota > Metazoa > Chordata > Actinopteri > Anguilliformes > Anguillidae > Anguilla > Anguilla rostrata. The sequence continues at coordinate 1,470,196 of NC_057951.1, read as the reverse complement.
AACGTCTTCGTTTCAAAATAGGTCGTTTAATGTAGCAAAGGAACTACTGGGTCTGTTACCCAAGTACAGATAAACACAGAACCAACAAATGACGGAGACAGTGAATACTTATACCCTGTTCCTTCAAGGAAACAAAGGGCCAAATGGTTATCTTAAACACATCACGGGGAAAGGGGGGGGAGGTAATCAGACATTGGGGGGGAAGAAACAAGGTGTGGGGGAGTTGGACTGAAGTAGGGGGTAGAGGATATCACACAATGGTACTGCATATCAAAGTGAGACAATTTGACTGGGCAAGGGGGTAGAGGATGTAGCACAAAGGGTGTGATTAAAAGGTTAATTTAACTGAGTGTGGTGGTAAACAATCAATGCTCTCTGTAACTGGCCCACTACAATGTGAGACACCTCAGAAGGGTAAAATGTGGCTCCCATGTTTTCCAACAACACACACTAGTTTTGGGTTTTTGATAGTTTAGATCACTATACTAATACATTAACCAGTCTCCCCTTTTCCATGCTGCGCTGTAGCTCCGCCCCTTTTCTTTCTAGCCTGCTCTAACGCTGAGTTCTGCAATTGCCTGCACCTGTCTCTTGCTCTGACTGCACCTCTCTCTCTCTGCACATGTTTTACCTGCTTCACCCAGGCCGTCTATTATCATTGTTGTCTATGTGATTCCAGTCCGCGTTTTGTCAGTCCCCTGTCATTGAATTAGTTTTCCTAATGTTCTTCACCTGGATGTTGTTTGTTACTCCTCCCTCACTCACTAAACCCCTCCTTGATTGTTATCTTCCCCAGTGTATAAATGTCAGTCTTTTCCACCTGTTCAGCGTCAGAACGTTGATCGAATTCATTGTGCCGATTGTTAGTAAGCCTTTGTCTATCGAGATTCCTGCGACACCCCTTTGTACGACTTCGAGTTTGCCTGCCCCTTTTGGTTTTGTTTGCTTCTGGTTTGACCTTCGCTTTGCCTTGACTTCTCTTTTGCCTGTCCCTTTGTACCTTCGCCATTCTGATCTCCTGTTTTGATTTTTTGCCTGTTTTTTCACTATTCTTTTGGAAACTCGATTCGGCACCGTCCTCTCTCTGATTACCTGGCTTCGAACCTCGGACTGAATAAAGACAACGTTTTTTGGATTTCCCTGGTCTGCGTGTGGGTCCTTACACGGAACATCACAGTCTGAGTGTCTGTGGCGGTTGTGGTTCCTCTGAATTTGTGCCCTTATATCTTGTAAAAATTATTCAAGCCTGCATTAACTTTTTTAACTTTTCAAATGGTCATTTACAGACAAGGTTAAGTATACATTTCGTAAAAAATTTAACCTGCAAGATGGTCTTTAATGTGACGAGAAGTGCTATATTTAATGCATAACATGTGCCCACGCCCGCCCGCAACCCCCCCCCCCCCCCCCACAGGACAGCATCCAACAGCACCCCGTCCCCCCGTCGAGCGCACTGGGTGACACCAATCCTAGTGACGAAACTGCGCCCAAGTTGCCCATCTATTATTTCTACCAGCCCACCCTAATACAGCAGGCTAAAACCGGCTCTGCTGGCAGCCCTATATTTCACTGCACAGATCCATAATCACTAATTCTATTTAGTTAAGGTCACACAGTACACAGCACTACTCACCCCAGTCTCTGTAGTTTACAGTTTGGACTCATCAGTCCAGCACAGAGCAGCTTCACTCCTGAATCTCCCAGGTTATTGTAGCTGAGGTCCAGTCTCTGTAGTTTACAGTTTGGACTCATCAGTCCAGCACAGAGCCGCTTCACTCCTGAATCTCCCAGGTTATTGTGGCTGAGGTCCAGATCTCTCAGGTGTGAGTTTGATGACTGGAGAGCAGAGGCCACAATTTCACAGGACTTCTCTCTGAGGTCACAGTCAATCAGTCTGCAAAAGAGAGTTGATATTGTATTTTTAAATAGCAAAATATCCTGTAAAATGTGAAATGTGCAATGTTACAGTAATCATGTTGAGTGATGAAGAGTGATATTGAGGATCTGCAGATATCCACCCCACACTTGCTGCAGCTGTGCGTCAGCTGAACTTACTGTAAGAGGCCCTCTGTGTCATTTCTGTTCTTTCCTAACAGAGCTAGGTCTATTACAGGATCCAGAAGAAGCCATGGGGAGATGACAGATCAGCAGGTTGAAGGAGCCATGTCTTTTCTCCTTTAATTGTAGCTTTCCCCATTGCAAACTTGCACAATTAATAAGAGCTTTTCTCTTTCTTCCCTTGCATGTCCACTTCCCATGTGTCCTCAATAGGATGCTTAGCAGGGTGATCTACACTAGATCATTTAAACTTAATCCAGTTATGCAAAGCAAGTTTTATCCATCTATGCCTCGTTGGTATTTCTCCCATCTCATTAGTAATGCATTAATTGGTGTTGTTCTGAGTGCCCCACAGAATATCCTCAAAGCTATTGCCTGTTTAACATGTGATGCCAGGAAGGGAATTGGGTGCTGTCCACCAGGGGGCAGCACCGGCCCTACAGACGGGTATAGCTGCAGCTGTGGTTCATTGCAATCACATCAGCTGTGGCCCATTACCTAACCATGGGCTCTATAAGTGACCTAGCTTCCAGGCCTAGGGGAGGGTGCTTTTAGATGGTGTTTGGGAGCTGGGCTATGGACAGTACGGTGGGTTGGTGCCAGTTTTGTTTGAAGCAGCTAAAGGTGCATATAATAACCCTGTGCTCTATATAGCAGTGAGGAACCTCCTTGTGTTCCTGCTATATAATGACCCTGTGCTCTATATCGCAGTGAGGAGTCTCCTTGTGTTCTGTTACATAATGAGCCTATGCTCTATTTAGCAGTGAGGCGTCTCCTTGTGTTCCTGCTATATAATGACCCTGTGCAACCTCTACCCTCTGCCTAGCAAGATAAGTAAAGCCAACTGCTGTTGAAGTACACAGAACTACTCACCCCAGTCTCTGCAGTTTACAGTCTGGATTCATCAGTGCAGCACAGAGCAGCTTCACTCCAGAATCTCCCAGGTTATTGTTGCTGAGGTCCAGATCTCTCAGGGGTGAGTTTGACTGGAGAGCAGAGGCCACAATTTCACAGGACGTATTTGTGAGGCCACAGCTGTTCAGTCTGCAAAAGAAGGGTTTATATATTATTATATGATTAAATAGCGCAAAATACTGTAAAATCTGATATGTGCAATGTAACAGTAATCGCATTGAGTGATGAAGAGTGATATTGAGGATTTAAAGTTACTGATGCTCTGAGGAAAATGACTTTGCTACACTCTCCAACTGCAGCACTTTGGGCCTGAGAATTAGACGTCCTGTTGGACAGAACTCTGACAGTTCTACAGATTAAATTCTTACCCAAATGGCCCCCTTTCTTCTGACATTTGGCACAGATACAACCAAAAGTAAAGATGCAAAAAGGGTGGATAGTGAGTTAGGCTCTGCTTCTTTACTTTTGCTGGTAACTGTGAGAAACTTCCCACAGCATTGCAAGCCAATACACAGCAAAAGCCAGATTCACTTTAGAAACAAGAATGCAAAAAAGTGATCTGTTCACATATAACCAGGTACTGTAGTGCAGTCTGTCTGTTTTGCTGAGGTTATATATAACCATGTAGTGCAGTGCATCTGTTCTGCTGGTGTTACATATAACCAGGTAGTGAAACCAAAGCTATGTAGGAACTGTTAATGATGAGTTCATTTTGTTGGAATAGTGATACATTAAATGGTGCTGTCCAAGGAGAGACCATTTAGCTTTTTCCAGGGTTTAGGAAACTTCAGAATCCTTGTACAGGCCAGACTTTAGCCTGAGATAAGCCACAGAATTACCTCAAAAACAGGCACTTTAACAGTCCCCTGAGAAGACCTCACCCTGACACCCTTTATATCCTACAATTCCTCTACCTTCCTATTTTCACTGTGTCTACAGGCACTATTGGATTCTGGGTCAGCCTACACCAGAATAAATTCTCATAACCATACTCTTGATCTGGTCTTAACTTATGATACAGAATTAGCAAATATAGCAGTTATGCCTAAAAACCCTGTGCTATCAGACCATTATTGAATTACTTTCCAACTTTCACAAGTCTGTCATGAGTCACCAGATCCTTCATTCTACCTTAGCTGTAAGCTTTCCTCCAGGATTGCAAATGCTTTTATTAATGAGCTCCCAGGCTCATTTGTGCACTGTGGGGATTTTCCACCCAAACACATACAAAAATGCAAGCATTAGCTCAATTGATCAGCCGACAGACAATACAAATTACGTACTTTCCAGAACGCTGGATACTATCGCACCTCTTAAGAAGAAGAAAGTTCGCTATAAGGAATTAGCACCCTAGTACAATGACCATACTCGTGCTCTCCAACAAGCTTCATGCCAACTTGAGCGCAAAAGGCGTTCTACTAAATTGCAGGTATTCCTCCAGGACTGGAAAGACAGTCTACTAACTTATAAACATGCCCTCTCCACAGCATGTTCCTCATACTTCTCTACTTTAATAGGTGAAAATAGAAACAATCCTAGGCACCTGTTTAACACTGTTGCCAGACTGACCAAGAATCAAGTTGATCCATGTGCCTCAATATCATTTAGTAG
>NC_057951.1:1457895-1465513 GCF_018555375.3 Anguilla rostrata | reverse complement strand
CCAGAGTCTTCTCCCCTCTGTTTCCCTGCTGAGGGGGTTGTACCCCTCTGTCTCCCTGCTGGGGGGAAGCAGTCAGGTAGAAGCAAACTGCAAACATAGAATGCATATCAGGCACTGCTATATGTACCACAATTAAACAATCAGTGAAAGCCCAGGATATACTGGTATATTTATAAATCAATGACAAACTATGTTCTACAGCATATCCACCAATTTACCCACCCAGATATCATTTCTGATTAACAATGTTGTACATTTTCAGCTCTCATAAAACGCCAGTAGTACAGATTCTGATGTAGTCAGCTGAAAGGAACTTCTTAGCTTACAAAGGAGATGGTACAGTAGAATGGGCACATCCAAATTAGAGTTAAAAAAATGTCTGATGTTTGAACAGACTAGGCAGAATTTGTGTCATTTCAAACAGATTGGAATATGGGTTTAACATCAGCATGCCCTTGGAGCTGAGTGAGTACGTTTAACATGGTCGGTGAAAATAGTGGTGATATGTGTTATTCAACCAATCATTTAAACAGAAACATTTACACTCTAGACATTTGACATGTAAACAGTAAAAATAACACATAAAAATGCAACATTACAAACTTGCACCAGCAGGTCTTATCTGATATAAGAAAAATCACATTATCAGAACAGACAGAACAGACATTGCCACAGGAATACCAATCGTGCTGCAATGCGACTCACCTGGGCAATGTTGATGGAAGTGATGAGACAGAATTGCAAACATCTTGAATTTTGCCAGTTAGTCTGGCAAATTGAGTTTTCCACATTGAGCCAAAGCAATCATACCATACTGTAATGCATTTGTAATGTGTGACTGCAGATATCAGAAATGCATCTGAAATAATGAGGAAAAACTGTAGGGTCTCAGGAACATCTCAGAGACTGGATGTCATGCAAACCACACTTCTGCCCTGATTTTGGCTTAGTGGTCTAATCCATTCAGCTGATGTGCAGCAGATCCAGGGTCAAACCTACAGGAAAACCATTTATTTGAGAGGTAACACAAACATACCAGCTCAATAGACAAGCAGTGTTGTGGTTACACTGCAGCAACAGAAGCAAGCATTCATCAGACACTACACAATTTATCTTATAATGGATTTTTTTTCCACTACTGTAGATGAATGTCATTGCTTTAACTGCAGATTTTAGCCCCATACTGATCTACTCAAATTGAGCCCAAACATAATCCAATATAGAATATGAAATAAGTACTACTGTGTCACAGGAGTTCAATACATCACACAATAATAAATCACAACAGCAAAACATTCAATATTTTTATAATTCAGGTTTAATCATTGCATATTATTGTCTGAAAATACAGAAAATTAAGGGGGAAAAAAACAATCCTAACAGAATTAATAAGGAAACTCAATCCATCATTGTTTACAGTAATGAAAGGAAATAAGTACACTGCAGCGATCATTCTGCATTCTCCCTGTCAGCTGCATTTGCCCACAGAAATTTGCACATTGGAACTCTTGTGAAAATGAATGAAAGCAACGGTAAAAACTAGTAAAATGCACATTTAAGTGGAGGAGTTTGCCACTGGATTCTTTAAAAAAAGATGCAGATACAGGAGATAGAATTATTACTTCAAAAACATTTTACCCTGCCATCTTTTGGCATTATTATTCTCAATGTTATATTAATTGTAGGAGCCATTATGTTGGTTTATAGTAATTATAATAAGAACCCCAAAAAACTATTATGGCATTTGTTTATTCTGTTCTACATTTAAGTTGAAATTATAATGGAATTTATCATGTATTTGTTATTTATTGTTTAGTGTGCATTAATTATTTTATGAATGTGTCCCTCTATAGGAGAAGGGGGAATAAATTATATTTAAGATGGTGCGGTGAGGCGGGCCAGCGGGAGTAGACGGGTGCGAGCGGAAACGGTCATTGACCGTGTTTTGCACAACCAAAGTGGGCCCGTGGAATCTGGAAAAGTTTAAATGGACTTTAATATCGTTTTTGTTTATTATTGCAGTTTTATGTTAATTTAATTTGTAAATAAATTCAACAAAAGCAATAACAATAATACGTTTTATTTCCATTGCAACACGCGTCAGACAACTCCCGGTAGAAGTAGTGAAGTGGATAAAAGTGGGAAACGTTTACTGGAACATAGGAAACAAAAGGACAGAAACTGAACCTATTTTTACCACTACATTAATTACATTACATTACATTACAGGCATTTAGCAGACGCTCTTATCCAGATCGACTTACACAACTTTTTTATTTTTTATTTTTTTACATAGCATTTTTTACATTGTATCCATTTATACAGCTGGACATATACTGAAGCAATTTCGGTTAAGTACGTTGCTTAAGGGTACAACGGCAGTAATGTTTTATTAATGTTTTAATATTAATGTTTTAATAATCAAAAGTACATTAACACACCTTGAACATTTGCAATATAAATGTATTAAAATGTAAAAATCACATTTAGACAGCAAGTGCTTAACCTGAACTGCTAAAAGATAATACTCTTATGTACAGGAGTTAGGTTGTAGTGAGGTTATATATATATATATATAATATTGGGCACAGCTGAAATTGCACTGGTCAGGCATTGGTCAAGGAAGGTTGCAAGTGTGTCGATGAGTGTGTGTGTGTGTGATTGGGTGAGAGTGTGTTTGTGTGCGTGAATTTGTGAATGTGTGTGCATACATGCGTACGTTTGTGGGAGTGACTGTGGATGTGAACATGTGTGTGTATGTGTGTGAGTGCATGAGTATGTGTGTGCCCGGATTGTGTGTGTATGGGTAAGAGAATGTGTGTGCGTGTGCACGCATGTATGTGTGTGTGCATGTGTGAGAGTATGATTGAGTGCATGAGTATGTGTGTGTGTACACACGGGTGCGTGTGTGTATGGGTAAGAGAAAGTGTGTGTGCATGCGTTTGTGTGAATGTGTGTGTGATTGTTTATTTGAGTGTGTGTGCGTGCAAGAGAATGAGTGTATGTATGTGTATGTGTGTGTGCGTGAGAGTGCCTTTGTGAATGTGTGTGTGTTTATACATGTGTGTGTGTGTGTATGTATGGGTATGAGAATGTTTGTGTATACATGTGTATATGGTGTGTGCACGCATGTATGTGTATGCATGTGTGAGTGCATGAGTGTGTGTGTGTGCGTATGGGTAAGAGAATGTGTGTGTTTATACATGTGTGTGCGTGCGTGCGTATGGGAATGAGAATGTGTGTGTGTTGACACGTTTGTGTTTGTGCGTGATTGCATAAATGTGTGTGTGTGCGTGCGTTTGCGAATGTGTGTGTCTGTATACTGTATGTGAGTGTGTGAGTGAGAGAAAAAGTGTGTGTGTATGAGCGCGTGTATGTGTGCATGCGCGTGTGTGTGTGCGTGAGATTGTGTGTCCGTGTGTAGGTGTGTGTGAGTGACTGGGTGTGAGAGAGTGTGCGTGCATAGGTCTGTGAGTGCGTGTGCATGAGTAAACATGAGTGTATGTATTTGTGAGTGCGTGTGCATGACTGAGAGAGAAAGGGTGTGTGTGAGAGTATGTGTGTGTGTGATGGAGTGTATGTGAGAGAGAGAGGGTGTGTGTGTGACTGGTTGTGCGAGAGTGTGTGTAGATGTGTGAGTGCATGTGTGTGAGTCTAGGTGCATATGAGTGTGTATATATATATGTGTGAGTGTGTGATTGAGTGTGTGTGTATGTGTATACGAGTGTGTGTGTGTGTATGAGTGTGTGTGTGTGTATATACGTGTGTGTGTGTGTGTGTGTGTGTGTGAGTGTGTGATTGAGTGTGTGTATCTGTACATGAGAGTGTGTGTATATATATGTCTGTGTGTGTGTGTGCATGCGTTGGAGTGTGTATGCTCACGTGTGTGTGTATGCATGTGTGTGTGTGTGCGCGCATGTGTGTGTGTCTACTCCAGTTAGCAGAGGGACACTGAGGAGTGTGTGTTGACACGTGTTTGTGTCTCTGCAGGCATGTGTGTGTGTGCGTGAGTGCATGTTTGTGTGTGTGTGTCTACTCCAGTTGGCAGAGGGACACTGAGGAGGAGTTATTCACATAAAATCCAGCACAGAGGGGTTTGTGTTGAGTGAAGTGTGTGTGGAATCTGTGCAGGAGGGTCAGTGTGTCAGAGTCAGAGACGCTGTAGAAAGACAGAGTGCCGGTTGGACGGTCCACACACACTCCTACCCTGTACACACACACTCCTCCACCATCATCATCATCATCATCACACACTCCTGCTCTGCGGTAGGGGGAGGGGGGGGCAGGAATGTGTGTTTTGTTATCATTGTGCCAGACACAGTAACTGAGTTTATCAGAGACTCTGACTTTATAGCAGCCCAGACTCCAGGAGTTTTTATTCCATCCAAACACACAGTCAAAACCCCGTCCTTTCCTGCTGCTTCCTTTATCTGTCACTGCTATATAAACCTCTCCGCTCTCAGACACCCTCAACTCAGCCTCCCAGTAACAGCGCTCACACACACTCTCTCCGCACACAACCTGGGTCCGGTGCTTAAATCTCTCTGGATGATCAGGATATGGCTCCTCTCTCCCCGGTGTGTGTGTCACCCTCCTGTTCCACTCAGACAGAGACAGCTCTCTGTGCGCTGTGTTTGGATCCAGTGTGAGCTGACAGCCGTCTGCACACCAGAGACATTAATGAGATTAATTATCACTATTAATATTCACATTATTATGTGTGAGAGAGAAAGGACTGTCATAGTACCTCTGTGTGTGTATTTGTGTACATGTGTGTTTCTGTTTGTGTGTTTATGTGTGTAAGAGAGAAGTCTCTTTCTCTCTCTCTCTCACACACACACACACACACACACAGCAGAATGTGTATCTATGGAAAGTGTTCTGTGTCGATACAGACTCACATTTCCTGGGTCCTGGTTTGGTCCTGTTCTCTCCTCCATGGTCCACACTGTAAGAACAGCAGAACAGAATTTTAACCATCCTTTATTTCCACTCTTAACACACCAATGACATCACATATATAAAAACAAAGGCACAATAAAACACAAAACCACGATCATATGAAAAAAACACAAAACTGTCAGAAAGGAAACTGTGGTGTGGGGATGGCTGGTTTAAGCAGCCACACCTGCCCTGGGTCAAGCTAATTAGACCTGGCCAATTGGATAATTGGTGAAGAATTAGATAATTGGCCAAGCTAATTGGACCCAGGAACAGGAGTGGCTGCACCTGTGCGTAGTGAGGTAATCACTGCGCACAGGTTAAATCTGCCATCCCCACCCACACCAGGGAGCTCTCTGTCATGACAGGGTTTTTACATCTGCTCATTTGGCGTTACCATCTTGCCAAACCCTCGTGGAATAAATGTGGACTGTTTTAACATCATCTCCCTGTGTCTCTGTGCTGGAGGGCCCCAAGGAAAGCCACTTCGGTGGCCTGTGGCAGGCGTGTTTGCCACAGTGGCGCCCAACGTGGGGCTCCTCCGGCACAGCAAAGAGGCACAGGAGGGCCAGCCAGGAAGCACACTGGAGGAGGGGCGGCTGAGGTGTTCCCGACAGGGCTTCGGGCGGATCCTCCGGGCCAAAAATGGGGAGCTGAAGATGACCAGGGAGGGGAAGGAGGCAATCCTCAGCTGGGATGCTGAGGAGCTGCACCTGGCCGAGAAGGCAGGTCAGCGACGGGCGGTGCACGAGAGGTGGTCGCGCCGTGAGCTGGACTTGGCCGGGAAGGCGGGTCAGCTACGGGCCGCGCACGAGAGGTGGTCGCGCCGTGAGCTGGACTTGGCCGGGAAGGCGGGTCAGCCACGGGCGGCGCACGAGCGGTGGCCGCGCCGTTTTGCTTCCTTTCTCGTCCGTTTTGGTTGTTTTTAGTTCTTTGTTTTGGCCTGGTTGGTTTGCCCGGAGCCCATGAGGGGATAAGCCTGCAGCCGCCTGCCAGCAGAGCCGACTGGCGGCCACCACAGCCACGAGGGTTCCTGGTCCCCAGCGCCACAAGAAGGCCAGCCCACCAGCCCACCAGCCCAGCCACCCCACCACAGCCCCTGGAACAGCCCAAGCCGGTGACGCCCCCACCAGCCAGCAGAGCAGCCCAGGACATCCCGTGCTCCGGGAGGGAGGAGGAAGAAGGGCTGCCTTGTCGTCAGAAGGAGGGGCACAGCATGTACTGGACTGTTCCGGGGTCACCCACCCTGACTTTTTTTTTTTTGCGTGTTTAGAGTTTTTATTTTTATTTGTCTTTTGCTTTGTTGGGAGTGCAGGGGTGGGGGGGGAGGGGTAGGCTTCGGCCAGTGATTCTCCCTGGCCTCAGTTTGGCGTTGGGGGTATGTGGTGTGGGGATGGCTGGTTTAAGCAGCCACACCTGCCCTGGGTCAAGCTAATTAGACCTGGCCAATTGGATAATTGGTGAAGAATTAGATAATTGGCCAGGCTAATTGGACCCAGGAACAGGAGTGGCTGCACCTGTGCGTAGTGAGGTAATCACTGCGCACAGGTTAAATCTGCCATCCCCACCCACACCAGGCAGCTTCGGTCATGACAGGGTTTTTACATCTGCTCATTTGGCGTTACCATCTTGCCAAACCCTCGTGGAATAAATGTGGACTGTTTTAACATCATCTCCCTGTGTCTCTGTGCTGGAGGGCCCCAAGGAAAGCCACTTCGGTGGCCTGTGGCAGGCGTGTTTGTCACAGAAACTTATTCCATTCACTCACCCTGTTCCATGTGCAAAAATAGCTCCCCTCCCTCCACTGAACATAAAACACCCTTATAACACACACACACTGAAACACACTCAGGTTCTCCATTGCTTTGTAATACTGTGTCCCTGATCAAACCCCTAACTACAACAACCGCATCTTATTTACTGCAGTGATCCCATGCAGCACCGTCCACAGGAGATCCCCAACTCTCTTGAGTAACGCTGGTTTGTACAGTGCCCTCCATGCCCCCACCCCCCCAACTCCTTCTGTGTTTGTGTGAGGTGCACTATGGAAACTCTCTGTACTTACAGCAGTGTGAGTGTGTCCAGTTTAGCAGCAGACAGCGCTCTCACTCCTGAGTCTCCTGGGTGATTGTGTCTCAGGTCCAGCTCTCTCAGGTGTGTGTGTGTGTGTGAGATGCATTGTGGAAACTCTCTGTACTTACAGCAGTGTGAGTGTGTCCAGTTTAGCAGCAGACAGCGCTCTCACTCCTGAGTCTCCTGGGTGATTGTGTCTCAGGTCCAGCTCTCTCAGGTGTGTGTGTGTGTGTGAGGTGCATTGTGGAAACTCTCTGTACTTACAGCAGTGTGAGTGTGTCCAGTTTAGCAGCAGACAGCGCTCTCACTCCTGAGTCTCCTGGGTGATTGTATCTCAGGTCCAGCTCTCTCAGGTGTGAGGGGTTTGAACACAGAGCTGAAGCCAGAGAATCACAGCCTCTCTGTGTGACTCTACAGCCTGACAGCCTGCAGAGAGGACACACACACCTTACATGCATTAATATAAACTAACAGGGCTGTGTGTGTCAAACACATAGCAGTGTGTTACACACTGTACACGCATTAATATAAACTAACAGGGCTGAGTGTGACAAACACATAGCAGTGTGTACACACCTTACACACATTAATATAAAAACACATA
>NC_057951.1:1440973-1457844 GCF_018555375.3 Anguilla rostrata | reverse complement strand
GAGTGGGATGAAACATTATCTGTTAAAAGAGTTGAGAGTTGAATTAACACTGGACATTTTATTGTGTGGTTTTGTAGAGACACTACTTGTGATAAATCAAGAGTTCCCATAGAATAAATCAGTTTCAGAGTGCAATACATTTGGAGAATTCTGACTATAAACTGCATGCTTCAAACACTCTGTTTGGAGTCTTACTCTCCCATTGTGTTTGGGACCTAAAAAAGAATTTGGGTTTTTCTGTGAGCCCAGGAGGACCAGGTAGCACTCCACAAAATTAAAAAACCTGATTACATATTCAATCTTATCAATTAAAGGCTACTAATTCAATTTTGTCATGTGATCATATTTAAAGGAAATGCAGTGTACAACAAAAGACAATCACACAAGCAAATATTAAAATAGAAAAGAATATAAATAATACCTGATTTGACAACAGTTTCTCTGAACTCCTCTCTACAATATGGTTGGACACCTGTGAGCAGTGGATCCTGTGAACAAATCATGAGACAAAGTTTAGAGTTAAACTCATCCTCTTACTGCAGCTCTAATTCACAGCACAAGTAGACAGAGCTTCCAGTTAAACTCATCCTCATACTGCAGCTCTAACTCACAGCACATGGAGATAGAACTTCCACTTAAACTCATCTTCTAACTTCAGCTCAAACTCACACCACATGGAGACAGCTTCCAGTTAAATTCATCCTCTTACTGCAGCTCTAATGCACAGCACATGGAGACAGAGCTTCCAGTTAAACTCATCCTCTTACTGCAGCTATAACTCACAGCACATGGAGACAGAGCTTCCAGTTAAACTCATCCTCTTACTGAAGCTCTAATTCACAGCACAAGTAGACAGAGCTTCCAGTTAAACTCATCCTCTTACTGCAGCTCTAACTCACAGCACATCTGAGTCTGATATAAGGCCCTGTCCGCACGTATACGGATTAATCTGAAAAAGTAGTAATTTCCCCCTCCGTTTAAAAAAAAAAATCCCATCCACTCGACCGGTGTTTTAAAAAATATCTCCCTCCACACGAGAACGCTAAAACGATTGCCGCATGCGCAATACACAAATTGCCATGGTAACAGATGCGCGAGTTGACGTCATGATGTCAGCGTTTTCATAAAGCTCCGTTTTTCTTGTCCACACGAAGACAGAGACACCGGAGTTTTGAAAAATCTCCGCCTTGGAAGGCGATTTCAAAAAGCTTAGTTCTCAGTGACTTAAAACGCCATTTTCGTGTGGACGGGAGGCCAAAACAAAGGGAAGAAACTACCTTTTTAAAAAATCTGTATACGTGTGGAAAAGGCCTAAAACACATCATGACACTTTAAAATGATTTAATACACCCGTGTGGACCTGAACGTGCTATCCTGCACCCCACTGCACCTGAAAGTTGGCAATTAAATTGAAGTTTAATTGAACAATAGTGTCAATGTGAACTTGTATCATTACCTTTGATCACCTGTGAACTCTCCTCTGAAGTTGATTGGATAAGGCATTGAATGATCACTCTTCATAGACAGACAGCTGAGTACAGGTGACCTTGCCCCATCTACTCGGACCCTGTGAACAAAACATGGAGACAGAGCTTCCAGTTAAACTCATCCTCTTACTACAGCTATAACTCACAGCACATGGAGACAGAGCTTCCAGTTAAACTCATCGTCTTACTGCAGCTCTAACTCACAGAACATGGAGAAAGAGCTTCCAGTTAAACTCATCGTCTTACTGCAGCTATAACTCACAGCACATGGAGACAGAGCTTCCAGTTAAATTCATCCTCTTACTGCAGCTATAACTCACAGCACATGGAGACAGAGCTTCCAGTTAAACTCATACTCTAACTGCAGCTCTAACTCACAGCACATCCAAATGTGATATAAGGCCCTGTCCACACCTATACGGATTAATCTGAAAAAGTAGTTATTTACCCCTCCGTTTAAAAAAAAAAAATCCCATCCACACGACCGGTATTCTAAAAAATATCTCCGTCCACACGAGAACGCTAAAACGATTGCCGCATGCGCAATACACCAATTGCCATGGTAACAGATGCGCGAGTTTACGTCATGATGTCAGCGTTTTCATAAAGCTCCGTTTTTCTTGTCCACACGAAGACAGAGACACCAGAGTTTTGAAAAATCTCCACCTTGGAAGGCATTTTCAAAAAGCTTAGTTCTCAGTGACTTAAAACGCCATTTTCGTGTGGATGGGAGGCCAAAACAAAGGGAAAAAAATATGTTTTTAAAAAATCTGTAAACGTGTGGAAAAGGCCTAAAACACATCATGACACTTTAAAATGATTTAATGCACCCGTGTGGACCTGAACGTGCTATCCTGCACCCCACTGCACCCGAAAGTTGGCAATTAAATTGAAGTTTAATTGAACAATAGCGTCAATGTGAACTTGTATCATTACCTTTGATCACCTGTGAACTCTCCTCTGAAGTTGATTGGATAAGGCATTGAATGATCACTCTTCATAGACAGACAGCTGGGTACAGGTGACCTTGCCCCATCTACTCGGACCCTGTGAACAAAACATGGAGACAGAGCTTCCAGTTAAACTCATACTCTAACTGAAGGTCTAATTCACAGCACATGGAGACAGAGCATCCAGTTAAACTCATCCTCTAACTGAAGATCTAATTCACAGCACATGGAGACAGAGCTTCCAGTTAAACTCATCCTTTTACTGCAGCTCTAACTCACAGCACATGGAGACAGAGCTTCCAGTTAAATTCATCGTCTTACTGAAGCTCTAACTCATAGCACATGGAGATAGAACTTCCACTTAAACTCATCCTCTTACTGCAGCTATAACTCACAGCACATGGAGACAGAGCTTCCAGTTAAACTCATCCTCTTACTGCAGCTCTAACTCACAGCACATGGAGACAGAGCTTCCAGTTAAACTCATACTCTTACTGCAGCTCTAACTCACAGCACATCCAAATGTGATATAAGGCCCTGTCCACACCTATACGGATTAATCAGAAAAAGAAGTTATTTAGCCCTTCGTTTAAAAAAAAAAAAATCCCATCCACACGACCGGTGTTCTAAAAAATATCTCCGTCCACACGAGAACGCTAAAACGATTGCCGCATGCGCAATACACCAATTGCCATGGTAACAGATGCGCGAGTTGACGTCATGATGTCAGCGTTTTCATAAAGCTCCGTTTTTCTTGTCCACACGAAGACAGAGAAACCGGAGTTTTGAAAAATCTCCGCCTTGGAAGGCGATTTCAAAAAGCTTAGTTCTCAGTGACTTAAAACGCCATTTTCGTGTGGACGGGAGGCCAAAACAAAGGGAAGAAAATACCTTTTTAAAAAATCCGTATACGTGTGGAAAAGGCCTAAAACACATCATGACACTTTAAAATGATTTAATACACCCGTGTGGACCTGAACGTGCTATCCTGCACCCCACTGCACCTGAAAGTTGGCAATTAAATTGAAGTTTAATTGAACAATAGTGTCAATGTGAACTTGTATCATTACCTTTGATCACCTGTGAACTCTCCTCTGAAGTTGATTGGATAAGGCATTGAATGATCACTCTTCATAGACAGACAGCTGGGTACAGGTGACCTTGCCCCATCTACTCGGACCCTGTGAACAAAACATGGAGACAGAGCTTCCAGTTAAACTCATCGTCTTACTGCAGCTCTAACTCACAGCACATGGAGACAGAGCTTCCAGTTAAATTCATCCTCTTACTGCAGCTATAACTCACAGCACATGGAGACAGAGCTTCCAGTTAAACTCATCCACTTACTGCAGCTCTAACTCACAGCATATCCAAATGTGATATAAGGCCCTGTCCACACCTATACGGATTAATCTGAAAAAGTAGTTATTTACCCCTCCGTTTAAAAAAAAAAAATCCCATCCACACGACCGGTGTTCTAAAAAATATCTCCGTCCACACGAGAACGCTAAAACGATTGCCGCATGCGCAATACACCAATTGCCATGGTAACAGATGCGCGAGTTTACGTCATGATGTCAGCGTTTTCATAAAGCTCCGTTTTTCTTGTCCACACGAAGACAGAGACACCGGAGTTTTGAAAAATCTCCACCTTGGAAGGCATTTTCAAAAAGCTTAGTTCTCAGTGACTTAAAACGCCATTTTCGTGTGGATGGGAGGCCAAAACAAAGGGAAAAAAATACGTTTTTAAAAAATCTGTAAACGTGTGGAAAAGGCCTAAAACACATCATGACACTTTAAAATGATTTAATACACCCGTGTGGACCTGAACGTGCTATCCTGCACCCCACTGCACCTGAAAGTTGGCAATTAAATTGAAGTTTAATTGAACAATAGTGTCAATGTGAACTTGTATCATTACCTTTGATCACCTGTGAACTCTCCTCTGAAGTTGATTGGATAAGGCATTGAATGATCACTCTTCATAGACAGACAGCTGGGTACAGGTGACCTTGCCCCATCTACTCGGACCCTGTGAACAAAACATGGAGACAGAGCTTCCAGTTAAACTCATCCTCTTACTACAGCTATAACTCACAGCACATGGAGACAGAGCTTCCAGTTAAACTCATCGTCTTACTGCAGCTATAACTCACAGCACATGGAGACAGAGCTTCCAGTTAAATTCATCCTCTTACTGCAGCTATAACTCACAGCACATGGAGACAGAGCTTCCAGTTAAACTCATACTCTAACTGCAGCTCTAACTCACAGCACATCCAAATGTGATATAAGGCCCTGTCCACACCTATACGGATTAATCTGAAAAAGTAGTTATTTACCCCTCCGTTTAAAAAAAAAAATCCCATCCACACGACCGGTATTCTAAAAAATATCTCCGTCCACACGAGAACGCTAAAACGATTGCCGCATGCGCAATACACCAATTGCCATGGTAACAGATGCGCGAGTTTACATCATGATGTCAGCGTTTTCATAAAGCTCCGTTTTTCTTGTCCACACGAAGACAGAGACACCAGAGTTTTGAAAAATCTCCACCTTGGAAGGCATTTTCAAAAAGCTTAGTTCTCAGTGACTTAAAACGCCATTTTCGTGTGGATGGGAGGCCAAAACAAAGGGAAAAAAATACGTTTTTAAAAAATCTGTAAACGTGTGGAAAAGGCCTAAAACACATCATGACACTTTAAAATGATTTAATGCACCCGTGTGGACCTGAACGTGCTATCCTGCACCCCACTGCACCCGAAAGTTGGCAATTAAATTGAAGTTTAATTGAACAATAGCGTCAATGTGAACTTGCATCATTACCTTTGATCACCTGTGAACTCTCCTCTGAAGTTGATTGGATAAGGCATTGAATGATCACTCTTCATAGACAGACAGCTGGGTACAGGTGACCTTGCCCCATCTACTCGGACCCTGTGAACAAAACATGGAGACAGAGCTTCCAGTTAAACTCATACTCTAACTGAAGGTCTAATTCACAGCACATGGAGACAGAGCATCCAGTTAAACTCATCCTCTAACTGAAGATCTAATTCACAGCACATGGAGACAGAGCTTCCAGTTAAACTCATCGTCTTACTGAAGCTCTAACTCATAGCACATGGAGATAGAACTTTCACTTAAACTCATCCTCTTACTGCAGCTATAACTCACAGCACATGGAGACAGAGCTTCCAGTTAAACTCATCCTCTTACTGCAGCTCTAACTCACAGCACATGGAGACAGAGCTTCCAGTTAAACTCATACTCTTACTGCAGCTCTAACTCACAGCACATCCAAATGTGATATAAGGCCCTGTCCACACCTATACGGATTAATCAGAAAAAGAAGTTATTTAGCCCTTCGTTTAAAAAAAAAAAATCCCATCCACACGACCGGTGTTCTAAAAAATATCTCCGTCCACACGAGAACGCTAAAACGATTGCCGCATGCGCAATACACCAATTGCCATGGTAACAGATGCGCGAGTTGACGTCATGATGTCAGCGTTTTCATAAAGCTCCGTTTTTCTTGTCCACACGAAGACAGAGAAACCGGAGTTTTGAAAAATCTCCGCCTTGGAAGGCGATTTCAAAAAGCTTAGTTCTCAGTGACTTAAAACGCCATTTTCGTGTGGACGGGAGGCCAAAACAAAGGGAAGAAACTACCTTTTTAAAAAATCCGTATACGTGTGGAAAAGTCCTAAAACACATCATGACACTTTAAAATGATTTAATACACCCGTGTGGACCTGAACGTGCTATCCTGCACCCCACTGCACCTGAAAGTTGGCAATTAAATTGAAGTTTAATTGAACAATAGTGTCAATGTGAACTTGTATCATTACCTTTGATCACCTGTGAACTCTCCTCTGAAGTTGATTGGATAAGGCATTGAATGATCACTCTTCATAGACAGACAGCTGGGTACAGGTGACCTTGCCCCATCTACTCGGACCCTGTGAACAAAACATGGAGACAGAGCTTCCAGTTAAACTCATCCTCTTACTACAGCTATAACTCACAGCACATGGAGACAGAGCTTCCAGTTAAACTCATCGTCTTACTGCAGCTCTAACTCACAGCACATGGAGACAGAGCTTCCAGTTAAACTCATACTCTAACTGAAGGTCTAATTCACAGCACATGGAGACAGAGCATCCAGTTAAACTCATCCTCTAACTGAAGATCTAATTCACAGCACATGGAGACAGAGCTTCCAGTTAAACTCATCCTTTTACTGCAGCTCTAACTCACAGCACATGGAGACAGCGCTTCCAGTTAAACTCATCGTCTTACTGAAGCTCTAACTCATAGCACATGGAGACAGAGCTTCCAGTTAAACTTATCCTTTTACTGCAGCTCTAACTCACAGCACATGGAGACAGCGCTTCCAGTTAAACTCATCGTCTTACTGAAGCTCTAACTCATAGCACATGGAGACAGAGCTTCCAGTTAAACTTATCCTCTTACTGCAGCTCTAACTCACAGCACATGGAGATAGAACTTCCACTTAAACTCATCATCTTGCTGCAGCTCTAACTCACAGCACATGGAGACAGAGCTTCCAGTTAAACTCATCCTTTTACTGCAGCTCTAACTCACAGCACATGGAGACAGAGCTTCCAGTTAAACTCATCCTCTTACTACAGCTCTAACTCACAGCACATGGAGACAGAGCTTCCAGTTAAACTCATCCTCTAACTGCAGCTCTAACTCACAGTACATGGAGACAGAGCTTCCAGTTAAACTCATCCTCTTACTACAGCTATAACTCATAGCACATGGAGACTGGGCTTCCAGTTAAACTCATCCTCTTACTACAGCTATAACTCATAGCACATGGAGACAGAGCTTTCAGTTAAACTCATCCTCTAACTGCAGCTCTAACTCACAGCACAAAGAGACAGAGCTTCCAGTTAAACTCATCCTCTTACTACAGCTATAACTCATAGCACATGGAGACTGGGCTTCCAGTTAAACTCATCCTCTTACTACAGCTATAACTCATAGCACATGGAGACAGAGCTTCCAGTTAAACTCATCTTCTTACTGCAGCTCTAACTCACAGCACATTAACTCTCTGATTCATGCATTTTTACCTCTTTCTCGCAGGGCCGTGGGTTCCATCCTCAGTCTCGGTCTCCTCTGAGGAACTCATTTTAGAAACAGCGCCCCCTGTCTCAGGACACCTGAACACACCAGGTCAGATTCACAAGTGGGTTCTGACCCAAATTGGCAGACCTGTAAATACACACAAGAATATGATAACGCACAGACATAATAATACACACAGACACACACATACATCAAATCTCATAGAACAGATAAATCTGGAAATTAACTGAGCCATAAACTTGTATAGCAATACAATTCCCTCCAAAATATTCTGTACCCATGATAACAATTACTAAGACTGTTGAATATAAAGATTACCAGTGATGAGGTATATTTTCATTGTCCAACATATGGAGCATATTTAATTGTATAATGGAAACTACCAAAATGACACATTTCTCAGATGATACAATTTTACAAAAATTGTGCGTCACAATTATTGGCACCCCTGTGTTTGGTACTGTGTGCACCCTCCCCTCGCAGGGATAATGGCACTGAGTCTTTTTACATAACGTGTTATAAGACCAGAGAACACATTGGGAGGGATCTTAGACTCTTCCTCCACCCACAATCTTTCCAGATCCTGATGTCTTTGATGATCCATGCTTATGGGCTGTGCTGTTCAATTGAGTCACAGGTTTTCAGGGAGTTTCAGCAGTCTTTAGACTGTTGTAGCCATTGCACAATGATGCTTCTGCATCATTAACCTTTTTATTTGTGGATTGTAACGTGAATTTGGGGTCATTGTCTTGCTGAAAGATCCACTAGTTTCAGTCTGCTGGCAGAGGTAGTCAGGTTTAGGGCTAAATTGTCCTGCTACTTGGGTAGAGTTCACAATGCTGCTTTCCTTAACAAGGGCCCCAGGACCAGTGTGAGAAAAGTAGCCCCATAACATTAACCACCGTATTTTTCTTTTCAGTATATGCATCCTTAAATCCATCCTACATCATATTCCTGGACATGGTTGTGAGAGGGGCTGGAGCCTCTCCCAGCATGCATTGGGCAAGAGGCAGGAAAAAACCCTGAACAGGTCACCAGTCCATCACAGGGCACACACACCATGCACTTACACACTCATACATTCAAGCAATTTAGTGTCTCCAATTAGCTTAACCTGCATGTCTTTGGACTGTGGGAGGAAACCCATGCAGACATGGGATGAGAATATGCAAACTCCACACACACCACCATGCTGCTCTCCAGCAGTTTTAAACTTCTTCATTATTGCTATCACAGTAGTAACTAGCATCTTCAGTTTATTTTTTGATCCATTGGCCTGATTTTCAAAGGCCAGCAACCATTTTCATTTCAGTTGTCAGTTCTTTGTCTTTCTCTGTGGTGAAGATGAAAAATGGGTTTCACAAGCAGGTTCTCTCAGTTTAATCCTCTAGTGAAACAGGAAGCCATGGAAGGCCACAAAAGTTTCTCTTAATATTGATGTAGATTTAGTTTGATTTTATTTTATTTATAAGAATCTTTAGGGGTGCCAATTATTTTAATATATTTTTGGGAAATAATAACCCTACCTGAATCCAACTGTCACACTAGAGGGCGCCAGTTCCCCAATCTTAGTTTGTGTTCTGTACCCATTGTAGCGCTAATTAAGGTGTTGTGTCGCAAACATTTAATAGCCTGACCAGATTCACATTACAGGTATCTGTATTGACTGATTTATGACTAGTCAGAGCTAAGGGGCGACATAGCTCAGGAGGCAAGACCGATTGTCTGGCAGTCGGAGGGTTACCGGTTCAAACCCCGCCCTGGGCATGTCGAAGTGTCCTTGAGCAAGACACCTAATCCCTAACTGCTCTGGCGAATGAGAGGCATCAATTGTAAAGCGCTTTGGATAAAAGCGCTATATAAATGCAGTCCATTTACCATTTAAGATCTCGAATTACATTTTGCTAGTAAGATTGAAGTTACTTTCACCATTCAGTTGTATGAGACCTCCAATTAAGTTTTGACTATCCAAAACGTGAATTCCAGATACTGTATCGCCATTTCAATTATGACTAGTCATAACTCAAATTAGACATATCTCCACATTAGTTCTGACTTAGTCATAATTTCAGTTAGAGCTTTCATTCCTCGTGATTTAAGAGGTCAGGTAACAGGGGACCAGGACCCAAACGCAGAGTGGGAAAAACACCAGGAACTCCAAAAAGGCAAATCCAATCAAAGACTTTACTCTCATACAGGTAACAAGAGGGAACAAAAACAAGGCCACTTTCAAAAAAAAAAAAAAACAGCAGAATTTTCACACAAAAAAAAAAAAAACACACACACAAGGAAATGGAACTCGGGCAGGGCAGAACTCACAGACAGGAACGCAGACAGAAACAGACAGGCAGATACTCTCAGACAGAAACACAAGGAACCAGCACCGAAGTGAGGAAAACAGAGAACTTAAATAGCCACAAAGATAACAAGACACAGGTGAACTCAAAGCACAATCAAACCAGAGCAGGGAGGGATAACAAGGCACAAAGAAAAACAATGACAGAATAATTTAAAACAATAATACAATTAACACAGGGGTAACTAAAGAGGGAGCAAACTGAAGTACAAACTGAAGTACCGCCATCTGGTGGCCCAGAAAAGGAAAAAACAGAAACAGAAAAGGGCAGAATCCTGACAATATCTAGGCTAAATGATCTTTTTGGATAACTGAATCTAAGATATTACTAGCCAAAATATGGCAAGCCATTTTAACATCTAATAACCTGTGCGGTTTCACATTACAGATATTTGTCATTAATTTATGACTAGTCAAAACGCTCATTTAAGATATCTCTAATTGTATTTTGACTAGTTTCGCCACTAAGTTCTATGTAACTCCAATTAAAGATATCTACAATTCAGTTTTGACTATCTAAAACGTGAATTCCAGATATCACCACTTAAATTATGACTCTTAGCAAGTAGGAAGCAGCCATTACCCATAGCACCACTTGTCACAAACACATACATATATGAGTTGTAAGGTCAGCTAACCTTATTTTTTTCCTAGTGGAAAAACTAGAAGACCTTCGCCGGTTAGCTTAGCCGCACTGCTAGTCTGCCCATAGACAGACACCCCCAGTCAGCCTGCGAGAGTAGACAGCAAACTGTCGCGATATCGTCATCCAGTGTCGAATTGGCACATTTTATTCACTCGAACAGGGTAATGTTTATTAAAGTCGTCCTAATATGTCCATGTATGTTTGGATGGACATGACATTTCGCAGAAAGGTAGTTTAATCATCCTAAGTACCGGACACCTACTCCTCCCCCCCGCGTCGATGAACAGGACGGGACAAACGCCGCAAGGGAGCATATGTCCGGGTTTGGGATGGTGTTCAACTATGAGTAAGATGATAACATGTATCATATGTACCATTATCTGTGTTGTCTATTTTACCTGCTATGGACCTCTTTTTAAGATGAGTCTTGAATAAAGTTGAAATAAAATAAAATATAGCCTATAGTAATCTCTGCTAATATAATCACTCCACTGTATATTTTGCCTCAATATTGCAAACCAATTAATATGATTTAGTAAGGGGAATGATTTCCTATGAAACATAAAAGAATAAGTAACAACCTCTTAATTGTTTAATTAAAAACAAAATCCGGGTTTATAGGCTACTGCAGCGTCAAAATGTCAACAACAAGCGACAAGTCCTGTGACCTCTGACTCGCTAGGCTACCTCCTCACGAGGTAGAATTGGTCGCAGGTTAATGCGATTATACCTACAGATTCCCATTCCTCCCCGCAGCCCTTTACCTTCAGCTTCTCTTACCCCAGTTTCACTCCACAATAGACTGTTTAGTCCGTTTTTTTTACATTTAATTTAATTCCTTCTTTCCTGGGGATTCTTTCTTCTCCGTTTTTAAAATGGCCGTTAAGTTTCAGTTTCTCTTTTGGACCGCATTTCCTTACTTACTGGCTCAACTGAATGTTCGATGGGCGGAGTTTTATATATTTATACTATTTCTTAGCTGAATAACTCACTGTATTTAATAAGTCATTCAGAAGAAACAAATATTTAATCCATGTAGATCTTTGCCAAATTTTAGCACATACACATATCAGGCCTATTCAACAACTCGTGAATTATATTGATGTTGGGATTCCTTCCAGCAGGTTCTTGTTATCTTAGCAGATTCCTGGCACACTTAAGTGTTTTTGGGACCAGGACTTTGTTTCACGGTCTTTGTCTAAACTATTTAGCCAATATAATATGCAGTAAAGTCATGTTTGGTGTTGTTGGAGAGCTAATATCATGAGCAGTTAGATGGTCTCATTCTATGCTGAGAATGTTGTCATTCAATGTTCATGTGTCACATGAAAGTGAAACACCCATCACGGAAATTTCGCTATTCAGCTGTTACACCTGAAATTGTGAAGATGGCGATACTATGTTTGAACAATTGTCTGCATCCAGTGCTTTGGGTGCAGTTTGGAATAAAATTATTCTTATTCTTATTATTCACAAATATGATTTTTACATTGTAAAATAAATGGTACTATTGTGCTAAACTTTATGCAACCCACAGCCATACGGTACATTAATTGGGAAAATGTCTGGATAGTTTTGTAAGATTAAACAATGTTTTAATAGGCCACAATATTTGCCATTATTATATGTATTTATTTATTCACTGCCCCACCCCTTTTTTATATGAAAAGTATTGATGTCAAAAAACTTTTAAAGGCCTAGATTTTGCAAGTTTTAATTACAGGCTTATAGACAGTGCTTTGTGTGGGTGAGTATCTTGGCATTTTTGTACGTTGAAAACGTGTTTTTTGTCATAATTCTGTGTTTCTGTCTGTTTTCCCCTGTTGGGCCGCCAGATGGCGGCACTTCTGTTTTGTGTCCTGCTCGTTCCCCTGTTGGTTAATTGTATTATTGCTTTCAATTATTTTATTATTGTCTCGTTATTTAATCATCATCCCCACCTGCCTCTCGTTTTCCCTTCCCTCTGGTTTGATTGTTCTTTGAGTTCACTTGTGTCTTGTTACCCCTGTCTATTTAAGTTCTTTGTCCCCTTGACTCGGGTGCTGGTTCCTTGTGTTTGTTTCCGACTTGTGCTTGTTCCGAACCTGGATGTATCTTCTTGTTTTTCTTTTATGTGTTTGCCTGTGTGTTCCACATGCCTTTACCCTTCCTGCCTCTGTTCTGTTCTGTGTTTTTTTGTTCTTAAGAATTTTTTGAGTTTGTTGTTTTGTCCTTCATGGCCTTATCTGTTCCCTGTTTGTGTTCGCCTTTTTTTGTTGTAGTAAAGTCCTTATTTGTATCTATCCTTTTGAGTTTCGTGTTTTTCACTCTGCACCTGGGTCCTAACCCCCCTGAACCTTGACATTTTTGTTGAGATTTATGTTCTGTGTTTTCTATGAGTAACTGATAATAATACGTAACGTATGTACCATAATGAAATATGGAGAGAGACATGTATACATATGTATACGCGTACAGACAGTTGAGGCCAAAAGCTTACCTAGGCTAAAGATATTAAAACTAAGTCTTTATAACTCTGCACATTTCATGTTGCCAAACTAAACGTTTGGCAAGTCAATTAAGGCATCTGCTTTGTTCACATCAGAGGTAATTTTAAAACAATTAGAGTCCTATTTATTTCAGCTTTAATTCACTATCAGAATTCCAGTGGGTCAAAAGTTTACATACACCTAGTTTAGTATGTCTTTAAACAGGCTGGAAGATCACGGGGGGGTCATCGAGCAGGTCGTCCTGGAGCAGTTCGTGGAGGGGCTGCCGGACGGGACGGCCAACTGGGTTCGGTGCCATCGACCAACCAATTTAGATGGGGCAGTCACGCTGGTGGAGGACCACCTGGCGCTTTACCCTGGCTCCCAGCAGCAAGAGCGGCCGGAACCGGCTCCCCGGAGGAGACCCCCTCTTCGTGCTGGCCCTTCTCCTCTTCCCCGTGCCTCGACCCCTCCCCTCCCTCGTCCTAATTTCTCCTCTGCTTATTTTCCCTCTACAGACCCAGGCTCAGTGGCAGGGGGCTCCGCCTCACTGAGGGCTCCTCAGGCGCTCGGACCGGGGTGTTGGCGGTGCGGGCAGCCGGGTCATCTGCACCGCGACTGTCTGATCATGGAAGTGGGGCAGCTGGTCCGGGTGGTCGGACCGCCCACTTCCGCTCCCGATCCAGAGGGAGCGTACTGCATCCCGGTAAGGGTGCAAGGGAGTGAACACCGGGCGCTGTTGGACTCGGGGGCTATGCAGTCCATGATACAACAAAGCCTGGTTCGATCCGAGGCATTGGTAAAGGCGTCCTGGGTTTCCGTTCGGTGTGTGCATGGGGATGTGCACGAGTATCCTGTAGTACCCGTGGAAATTCGTTACCAGGGAAAAACGCATATTCTGAAGGCTGCGGTCAGCTCCCGGCTCTCGCACCCCCTAATTTTGGGCACTGATTGGGCGGGGTTTCGAAAGATTTCTGGGAACCTGTTTGGGGTGTGACCACGACTGATAGGCACGTGTGACGTCTGTCCGACACGGCCGAGGGGGGGGCAGACCCAGGTGAGTCTCAGGTTGAGACTCCCCGGGTCCCGGTGTTCCACCCCATGGAGGATTTCCCACTCGAGCAGTCTCGGGACGACACCTTACGCTTTGCCTATGATCAAGTGATGCGCATTGACGGTCAGCAGGTGCGCCCCGACGCAGTACTCTCTCACCCTTATTTTTCTATCATTAGGGACAGGTTGTATGGAGTGTGTCATGACGCTCAGACCGGTAAAGAAACGACCCAATTGTTGGTACCAAAAAGCCGCCGGGAAATGGTTTTCCAGGCGGCTCATTACAACCCCATGGCGGGACACTTAGGGTATGATAAGACACTACACCGTATAATGGCTCGGTTTTATTGGCCGGGCATTTGGGCGGACGTACGCCGGTGGTGTGCGTCCTGTCCTGAATGTCAATTAGTGAACGCCCCAGCCACCCCAAAAGCCCCCTACCCTTAATAGAGGTCCCGTTTGATAGAGTCGCTATGGACCTCATCGGAACCTCATTTGAACGGAGCACCCAGGGATACCGTTTCGTATTGGTCTTAGTGGATTATGTGACCCGGTATCCCGAAGCAGTGCCGTTGCGCAATATTTCAGCTAAAAGTGTTGCACAGGCTCTGTTTCAGATTATCTCCCGCGTCGGAATCCTGAAAGAGGTTCTAACTGACCAGGGCACTTCGGTTACGCCTCACTAAACGAGCTGTACGGCTTATTGGGCGTCCGGCCTATCAGAACCAGCGTGTACCATCCCCAAACGGACGGGCTCGTTGAGCGGTTTAATAGGACTTTGAAGTCCATGGTTCGGAAGTTCGTTCACGACGATAGCCGAAATTGGGATATATGGGTAGTCCCTCTATTATTTGCAGTGCGGGAGGTTCCCCAGGCCTCCACGGGATTTTCTCCCTTTGAGTTATTATTCGGTAGAAAGCCTCGGGGAATATTGGACCTAGTTAAAGAAAGCTGGGAGGACGGTCCAAGCCCCAGTAAAAGTGAGGTACAATACGTTATGGACCTGCGAGCAGAACTCCATACACCCCTAATTTCTCTCTTTACCCTGCAGACCGATGCCTCGGACAGAGGGCTGGGGGCCGTTTTGACCCAGCAGGTGGATGGAGTCGATTGCCCGGTGCTGTACATCAGCCGGAAATGATCACAGCGGGAGGCGAGGTACAGCACAATTGAAAAGGAGTGCCTCGGTCACCCATTCGCCCTCTGTTCGGACCACGCTCCCCTCCAGTGGCTCCACCGCATGAAGGATGCCAACGCACGAATCACCCGTTGGTATCTGGCTCTGCAGCCCTTTAATTTCAAGGTGGTTCATAGGCCGGGAGCGCAGATGGTGGTGGCGGACTTCTTTTCTCGCCCCGAAAGGGGGGGGGGAGGGGGGGGGTCGATCATCGGCCGGATGGCTCCCCGGCCTAAGTCGGGCGGTGGGGGTATGTGGTGGGGGGGGCGTGGTTTGTGCGTTGGCTGCAGAGAGAGAGTGGGCGGGGCGGCTCTCAGACTCTGCGCCACAGCTGAGGTTGCTAATCAGCACCGCTCTTTAAATGTTTAATTGTTTAACGATGTGCTGATTACCTTGACAGTGAGCCTGGGTGTTTTAAAAGGCGTTCGCCGAGGCTGGTGACGGAGGAAGTACAGCAGTACGGCGATTGTACTGTAAAAACCCCATGCAACCGGGTGAACGAAAAGCCGTGTGTTCGGCTACAAATAAAAAAGAAGTGATTACTTCGAACTTGTCTCTCTCTCTATACGCGAGCGGTGGCACTCACCTTGCCACAGTACAACGGTTAGTGATAACGTTGTCGTAAATATTGTTTCCCCCCATTATTACCCCATAACGTGGCAGTTTTTTTTTGGAATCCTGTAGAGTAGTAGTCCTTCCTTGACTCAGTGCACACACTGACGCCGCGAACACATAGGGTTCCGTTTCTTAAATTATTTGTACATGTCCGGTCTGTGGTCCCGATTGAATGAGTAATTGATTGAATAAATTTGTAGTTTGTAATGAATTTGCTTGTCTGCGACTCCCTGATCTGACATCGGTTTCAAGGGGGTTTCCCGGCGTCGTAGCTGGTTTCCAGGGGATTCCCCCTGGCTAACGTGGATGACAGACAACAGGAGCAGAGTTAACACCATCCTACAGCCATCCTGCTTGTCTCTTAGGAGTGATGATTCATATCGGCGTGTAAGCACACACACATTACAGCGTTCCTGCGCTGAACATGGACTCAGGCTGGTGTATCTGAATGTACAGAGTAAACGGGCAAATGCTGACTTGTGCATCACATCACATGTACAAAAGCTATGCTCAAATGGTTTTAAGGCCATGTCTGAAGGGTTTATCTATGCTTCCTGTACTTTCGGGGGCACTCGGTGCTGTGTGGTCTTCACTCATAAACCGGTTGGATTTTATTCATATTTTAATAATCTGACTTTTTATCCTAGGAGCAGGCATATCACAAGCTCCCCAGAAACCTGATGCTAAAGGCATTGTTCAGTTCTGTTGTGCAGAGTGACCGCACATGACCATTGTAGCACCCACAATTATAATATGGAGCTTATTTTCATATACACAATTTCTAGATGATCTTATTCAGATTCCTTCTCACATATAGCAAGTCATCTAGCCTGACTTGCAAAGTGAGACATGCTGATCATGGAGGAAAGTCATGAAACTCCACAACAGAGCCCATAACAATGCCTCTACATACACAAGATGTCCTCCAGTGTGGAGGGTATGTATAATGTTCTTAAAATGTTTTCAGAAATCGCATGGCACTTTCTGAAATGGCC
>NC_057951.1:1429115-1440873 GCF_018555375.3 Anguilla rostrata | reverse complement strand
ATTACTACTGAAGCGTTATGTTGCACAGTCTACAAGGAGTTTGTCGCACCAGCATTTCACTATATGTATGTATATGCATGTGACAAATAAAGCCTTTGAACTTTAAAACATTCTGTTTGGAGTCATCCACTGCCATCGTTTATGGATCCTAAAAAGGAATCCGGTCTATCTGTGAGGCAAAGAGGGTCAGAGCACTCTACAACATCAATAAACCTGACTATATATTCAATCTGATCGTCTGAAAGTCATATTAACTTCAAATATTGAAATAGGAAAAGAATATCTGAATAGAGAATACCTGTTTTGTGGAGAACAGTTTATCAGAACTCATCTCATTTGAACGACTTAAATCCAGTGAGCAGTGAATCCTGTGAAAAAATCATGAGACAAAATTTAGTTAAACTCTTTTACTGCAGTTCTAACTCACAGCACATGGAGACAGAGCTTCCATTTAACCTCATCCTCTGACTGCAGCTCTAACTCACAGCACATGGAGACAGAGATTCCAGTTAAACTCATCCTCTTACTGCAGCTCTAACTCACAGCACATGGAGACAGAGCTTCCAGTTAAACTCATCCTCTTACTGCAGCTCTTACTCACAGCACATGGAGGCAGAGCTTCCAGTTAAACTCATACGCTTACTGCAGCTGTAACAGTGCATTCACACAGTGAGTAACTCGGTTGATGAGTTGCTGGAAGCCCATTCATTCTCTATGTAGCTGAGCGAGGCCCAGAAACACGAGCAACTGGGAAACTGAGCAACCAAAGTTACCCTAAAAATGTTGCTCACAGTATAACTTTTTGCTGGCATCGCCCATCAACAGCCAATCGGAGTTTCAGGCTTCCTATTTCTCCAACCGATATGATACCATTTCGCAAATTATTATCCCGCTCAGTGAGAAAAAATGGACAAACAACTTATCATTATGGTACAATTACACCAGGTGGTATACAACGTTTTTTAAAAAAGAGTATAGGGATAAGCGTCTGAAAATGTCACTTGGACGGCAGTTTCAGCTTGCTTACTAGCTAGCTAGTCTGTGAGATAAAGAGATCGCTAGCTAGGCAGCTAACTAGTGAGAGAGATATGGAGAGATCGCTAGCCAGCTAGTGAGAGGGATAGAGAGGTCGCTAGCTAGGTGGATAACTAGTGAGAGAGATATAGAGAGATATATGGCTAACGAGATGGCAATAACAAATATTTATCAGTGTCTGACATAACTATAGAAACAAAAGGAGATTATATGTGGCAATATGGGAAATACGCGTCTTTTGTTACGCCATTATTTCTCGTCAAAAATATGTAGTTGCACAAAACCTCTAAGAGGATACAACGGGAAGCTCCTGTCTCTCCCTCAGCCTAGCAAACTTGAGCAACCCATCAACCCAGTTTCTTGCTGTGTGAACGCAGGGAAACTCACAGCACAAGGAGACAGAGCTTCCAGTTAAACTCATCCTCTTACAGAAGTTCTAACTCACAGCAAATGTAGACAAAGCTTCCAGTTAAACTCATCCTCTTACTCCAGCTCAAATGCAATACGAACGTGTCTCATTACCTTTGATCACCTGTGAACCCTCTTCTGAAGTTGATTGGACGATGCATTGAACGGTCACTCTTCATAGACAGACAGCCATGTACAGATGACCCAGCCCTATCTACCCGGACCCTGTGAACAAAACATGGAGACAAAGTTTTCAGTTAAACGCATCCTCTTACTGCAACTCTAACTCACAGCACATGGAGACAGAGCTTCCAGTTAAACTCATCCTCTTACTGCAGCTCTAACTCACTGGACATGGAGACAGAGCTTCCAGTTAATCTCATCCTCTTACTGCAGCTCTAACTCACAGCACAAGGAGACAGAGCTTCCAGTTAAACTCATACTCCTGCTGCAGGTCTAATGCAATACGAACGTGTTTCATTACCTTTGATCACCTGTGAACCCTCTTCTGAAGTTGATTGGACGATGCATTGAACGGTCACTCTTCATAGACAGACAGCCATGTACAGATGACCCAGCCCTATCTACCCGGACCCTGTGAACAAAACATGGAGACAAAGTTTTCAGTTAAACGCATCCTCTTACTGCAACTCTAACTCACAGCACATGGAGACAGAGCTTCCAGTTAAACTCATCCTCTTACTGCAGCTCTAACTCACTGGACATGGAGACAGAGCTTCCAGTTAATCTCATCCTCTTACTGCAGCTCTAACTCACAGCACAAGGAGACAGATCTTCCAGTTAAACTCATACTCCTGCTGCAGGTCTAATGCAATACGAACGTGTTTCATTACCTTTGATCACCTGTGAACCCTCTTCTGAAGTTGATTGGACGATGCATTGAACGGTCACTCTTCATAGACAGACAGCCATGTACAGATGACCCAGCCCTATCTACCTGGACCCTGTGAACAAAACATGGAGACAAAGATTTCAGTTAAACTCATCCTCTTACTGCAGCTCTAACTCACAGCACATGGAGACAGAGCTTCCAGTTAAACTCATCCTCTTACTGCAGCTCTAACTCACAGCACATGGAGACAGAGCTTCCAGTTAAACTCATCCTCTTACTGCAGCTCTAACTCACAGCACATGGAGACAGAGCTTCCAGTTAAACTCATCCTCTTACTGCAGCTCTAACTCACAGCATATGGAGACAGAGCTTCCAGTTAAACTCATCCTCTTGCTGCAGGTCTAACTCACAGCACATGGAGACAGAGCTTCCAGTTAAACTCATCCTCTTACTGCAGCTCTAACTCACAGCACATGGAGACAGAGCTTCCAGTTAAACTCATCCTCTTACTGCAGCTCTAACTCACAGCACATGGAGACAGAGCTTCCAGTTAAACTCATCCTCTTGCTGCAGGTCTAATGCAATACGAACATGTTTCATTACCTTTGATCACCTGTGAACCCTCTTTTGAAGTTGATTGGACGATGCATTGAACGGTCACTCTTCATAGACAGACAGCCATGTACAGGGGACCCAGCCCTATCTACCCGGACCCTGTGAACAAAACATGGAGACAAAGTTTAAAGTTAAACTCATCTTCTTACTGCAGCTCTAACTCACAGCATATGGAGACAGAGCTTCCAGTTAAACTCATCCTCTTACTGCAGCTCTAACTCACTGCACATGGAGACAGAGCTTCCAGTTAAACTCATCCACTTGCTGCAGGTCTAACTCACAGCACATGGAGACAGAGCTTCCAGTTAAACTCATCCTCTTGCTGCATGTCTAATGCAATACGAACGTGTTTCATTACCTTTGATCACCTGTGAACCCTCTTCTGAAGTTGATTGGACGATGCATTGAACGGTCACTCTTCATAGACAGACAGCCATGTACAGATGACCCAGCCCTATCTACCCGGACCCTGTGAACAAATCATGGAGACAAAGCTTCCAGTTAAAGTCATACTCTTACTGCAGCTCTAACTCACTACACATGGAGACAGAGCTTCTTAGTTAAACTCATCCTCTTACTGCAGCTCTAACTCACAGCAAATATAGACAGAGCTTCGAGTTGGACAATCACCACCTGAAGCTCAACCCGGGAAAGACGGAGCTAATCTTTATTCCTGCTCTATCCTCTCCCCTCCTCGACTTTTCCATTTCCTTAGGGGACACCGTAGTGACATCATCACCCTGCGCCAAGAATCTCGGAGTGATGATGGACAACAGGCTGTCCCTCTCCAACAACATTGCAGCAGTAACCCGGGCATGCAGATTTTTCCTATACAATATCCGCAGAATCCGCCCCTTTCTCACCACCTACTCAACCCAGCTCCTGGTCCAAGCAATGGTTCTATCCCGCCTGGACTACTGCAACTCTCTTCTGGCTGGACTACCGGCATCTGCCACCAGACCCCTGCAGCTCATTCAGAATGCTGCGGCTCGTCTGGTCTTCAACCTCCCCAGACACTCCCACGTAACTCCCCTGCTCACTACCCTCCACTGGCTGCCTGTTATAGCTCGCATCAAATTCAAAACATTGGTTCTAGCATACCAGGCAGTCAAGGGATCAGCCCCAGCATACCTTCACAAGATATTCAAACCCTACATGCCAGCCAGATCCCTCCGTTCTGCTACCTCAGGACGCCTAGCACCTCCCCTCTTCGCACCTGCACTTCCAGAACACGTCTCCTCTCTGTTCTGGCCCCACGATGGTGGAATGACCTCCCTGTGGAGGTCAGAACAGCTGAGACTGTGACCCAGTTCAAACGACGACTGAAGACCCACCTCTTCAGGCTGCACTTCTCCCCATCCCTTTCCCCCCTGTAAATGACTAAACTTAGGGTTGTAACTAGGCAGCTGTTTAATAGGTGACTTAGTTGATGCGCCAGTCTTAACGACTACTTGTATTTTTATTTATTTTTATTTTTCCATAGATTGCGTTGTTGCCGTTCTCGTTGTTAGTGTTAATCAGTTTAACCACCAGGGTCCAGGTTGAACTATGCGGTTGTTCCCTGTACTTGGACCGGTACTTCTCTCTAGGGGTTTCGTCATACTTGTTCCTGGTTATGGTTATACACTTTGTTGTACGTCGCTCTGGATAAGAGCGTCTGCCAAATGCCTGTAATGTAATGTAATGTAATGAGTTAAACTCATCCTCTTACTGCAGCTCTAACTCACAGCACAAGGAGACAGAACTTCCAATTAAACTCATCCTCTTACTGCAGCTCTAACTCACAGCACAAGGAGACAGAGCTTCCAGTTAAACTCATCCTCTTGCTGCAGGTCTAATGCAATACGAACGTGTTTCATTACCTTTGATCACCTGTGAACCCTCTTCTGAAGTTGATTGGACGATGCATTGAACGGTCACTCTTCATAGACAGACAGCCATTTACAGATGAACCAGCCCTATCTACCCGGACCCTGTGAACAAAACATGGAGACAAAGTTTACAGTTAAACTCATCCTCTTACTGCAGCTTTAACTCACAGCACATTAACTCTCTGATTCATGCATTTTTACCTCTTTCTCGCAGGGCCGTGGGTTCCATCGTCAGTCTCGGTCTCCTCTGAGGAACTCATTTTAGAAACAGCGCCCCCTGTCTCAGGACACCTGAACACACCAGATCAGATTCACAAGTGGGTTCTGACCCAAATTGGCAGACCTGTAAATACACACAAGAACATGATAACACACAGACATAATAATACACACAAACACACACACACATAAAATCTCATAGAACAGACAGGGACAAATCTGGAATTTAACTGAGCCATAAACTTGTACAGTAATACAATTCCCTCCAAAATATTCTGCACCCATGATAACAATTACTAAGACCGTTGAATATAAAGATTACCAGTGCTGAGGTATATTTTCATTGTCGAACATATGGAATATATTTAATGATATAATGGAAACTACCAAAATGACATTTCTCAGATGATCCAACAATTTTACAAAAATTGTGCGTCACAATTATTGGCACCCCTGCATTTGGTACTGTGTGCACCCTCCCCTCGCAGGGATAATGGCACTGAGTCTTTTTACATAACGTGTTATAAGACCAGAGAACACATTGGGAGGGATCTCAGACTCTTCCTCCACCCAGAATCTTTCCAGATCCTGATGTCTTTGTTGATCCGTGCTTATGGGCTGTGCTGTTCAATTGAGTCACAGGTTTTCAGGGAGTTTCAGCAGTCTTTAGACTGTTGTAGCCATTGCACAATGATGCTTCTGCATCATTAACCTTTTTATTTGTGGATTGTAATGTGAATTTGGGGTCATTGTCTTGCTGAAAGATCCACTAGTTTCAGTCTGCTGGCAGAGGTAGTCAGGTTTAGGGCTAAATTGTCCTGGTACTTGGGTAGAGTTCACGATGCTGCTTTCCTTAACAAGGGCCCCAGGACCAGTGTGAGCAAAGTAGCCCCATAACATTAAAGATCCACCACCGTATTTTTCTTTTCAGTATATGCATCCTTAAATCCATCCTACATCATATTCCTGGACATGGTTGTGAGAGGGGCTGGAGCCTCTCCCGGCATGCATTGGGCAAGAGGCAGGAAAAAACCCTGAACAGGTCACCAGTCCATCACAGGGCACACACACCATGCACTTACACACTCATACATGCAAGCAATTTAGTGTCTCCAATTAGCTTAACCTGCATGTCTTTGGACTGTGGGAGGAAACCCATGCAGACATGGGATGAGAATATGCAAACTCCACACACACACCACTATGCTGCCCTCCAGCAGTTTTAAACTTCTTCCATATTGTTCTCACAGTAGTAACTAGCATCTTCAGTTTATTTTTTGATCCATTGGCCTGATTTTCAAAGGTCAGCAACCATTTTAATTTTGTTCATCTGTTCCTTGTCTTTCTCTGCAGCAAAGATGAAAAATGGGTTTCACAACCAGGTTCTCAGTTTAATCCTCCAGTGAAACAGGAAGTCATGGAAGACCACAAGAGTTTCTTAATATTGGTGTAGATTTAGTTTGATTTTATACAAGAATCTTTAGGGTGCCAATTATTTTTATATAGTTTTGGGAAATAACAACCCTACCTGAATCCAACCGTCACACTAGAGGGCACCAGTTCCTGCAATCTGTGTGTTCTGCGCCTGTTGTAGTGCTAATTAAGGTGTTGTATCGCAAACATTTAATAGCCTGACCAGATTCACATTACAGGTATCTGAAACTGATTTATGATTAGTCAGAGCTAATTTAAGATATCTAACTGCATTTTCACTCATCAAAAAACTTAATCTCGAATTACATTTTGCTAGTAAGATTGAAGTCACTTTCGCCATTCAGTTGTATGGGACCTCTAATTAAGACATCTACAATACAGTATCTGGAATTCACGTTTTGGATAGGCAAAACTGTATCGCCATTTCAATTATGACTAGTCATAACTCAAATTAGAGATCTCCACATTAGCTCTGACTTAGTCATAAATTCAGTTAAAGTCCTCCGGATTTAAGATGTGTCAGGTAACGGGGGGGACCAGGACCCAAACACAGAGTGGGAAAACACCAGGAACTCCAAAAAGGCAAATCCAATCAAAGACTTTACTCTCATACAGGTAACAGAAAACAGGGAACAAAAACAAGGCTAGACAGGGCACTTTCAAAAACAAAAACAGCAGAATTTTCAAAAAAAAAAAAAAAAACACACAAGGAAACAGAACTCAGGCAGGGCAGAACTCACAAACAGAAACGCAGGCAGAAACAGAGAGGCAGATACTCTCAGGCAGAAACACAAGGAACCAGCACCCAAGTCAGGAAAACAGAGAACTTAAATAGCCACAAAGATAACAAGACACAGGTGAACTCAAAGCACAATCAAACCAGAGCAGGGAGGGATAACGAGACAAAGAAAAACAATGACAGAATAACTGAAAACAATAATACAATTAACACAGGGGTAACTAGAGCAGAGGTGGGTGACCCAGCTTCAAAGAGTAAAAAGACTGACCATGCATTTGCTCCACCACCATGCACTAAACCAGCTGATTCTAATTAGCATAACTCTTCAGCATGATGGGAGAACTAATTATTGTGATCAGCTGGTTTAGTGCATGGTGCTGGAGCAAATGCATGGTCAGTCTTTTTACTCTTTGAAGCCGGGTTACCCACCTCTGAACTAGAGTGAGCAAACTGAAATACAGTTTTCTCCATCTGGCGGCCCAGAAAAGGAAAAAACAGAAACAGAAAAGGGCAGAATCCTGACAATATCTAAATGATCTTTTTTGGATAACTGAATCTAAGATATTACTAGCCAAAATATGGCAAGCCATTTTAACTTGTGCAGTTTCACATTACAGATATTTGTAATTAATTTATAACTAGTCAAAACGCTAATTTAAGATATCTCTAATTAGATTTTGACTAGTTTCGCCACGAAGTTCTATGTAACTCCAATTAAAGATATCTACAATTCAGTTTTGACTATCTAAAACGTGAATTCCAGATATCACCACTTAAATTATGACTCTTAGCAAGTAGGAAGCAGCCATTACCCATAGCACCACTTGTCACAAACACATACATATATGAATTGTAAGGTCAGCTAACCTTATTTTTTTTTTCCTAGTGGGAAAACTAGAAGACCTTCGCCGGTTAGCCTAGCCGCACTGCTAGTCTGCCCATAAACAGACACCCCCAGGTAGCCTGCGAGAGTAGACAGTAAACTGTCGCGATATCGTCATCCAGTGCCGAATTGGCCCATTTTATTCACTCGAACAGGGTAATGTTTATTAAAGTCGTCCTAATATGTCCATATATGTTTGGATGGACATGACATTTCGCAGAAAGGTAGTTTAATCATCCTAAATACCGGACACCTACTACCCCCCTCAAAGAACAGGACGGGACAAACGCCGCAAGGGAGCATATGTCCGGGTTTGGGATGGTGTCCAACTAGGCTATAAGTAAGATGATAGCGTATCATATGTGCCATTATCTGTATTGTCTATTTTACCTGCTATGGACCTCTTTTTAAGATGAGTCTTGAATAAAGTTGAAATGAAATGAAATAAAGGCCTAGAGTAATCTCTGCCTAATATAATCACTCCACTGTATTTTGCCTCAATACTGCAAACCAATTAATTTGATTTAGTAATGGGAATTATTTTCTATAAAACATAAAAGAATAAGTAACAACCTCTTAATTGTTTAATTAAAAACCAAATCCAGGTTTATACTGCAGCAGGGTCAAAATGTCAACAACAAGCGACAAGTCCTGTGACCTACGACTCGCTAGGCTACCTCACGAGGTAGAATTGGTCAATTGAATATCAACAATAGGCTACTGAAGTAAAATTTCTTAAAGGTTATTTCAATATTACTTTCTGGTCTAAATGGTATGTTCGGACTCTGTTCGGTATGTGAGCTCTTAGTTTATCAGGCTACGCCTTAAACACACCATTTTATTGCCAGTTGCAGTTGTCAGTTTTTCTGAATTATGCGGATTAATGCAGATTCCCATTCCTTCCCGCATCCCTTTACCTTCAGCTTCTCTTACCTCAATTCCACTCCACAACAGACTGTTTACTCCGTTTTTTACATTTAATTTAATTCCATTTTTCCTGGGGATTCTTTCTCCTCCGTTTTTAAAATGACCGTTAAGTTTCAGTTTCTCTTTGGACAGCATTTCCTTATTTACTGGCTGAACTGAATGTTCGATGGGCGGAGTAAATATATTTATACTATTTCTTAGCTGCATCAGTCATGGTATTTAATAAGTTATGCAGAAGAAACAAATATTTAATCCATGTAGATCTTTGCCAAATTTTAGCACATAGCCTACATATAGCAGGCCTATTCAACAACTCGTGAATTATAATGTTGGGATTTAACGTTCACCAATATAATGGTGTAGCCTAACCTGTAGACTGAACACACAAATAAGCCTTTTGGATTATAACAAAGCATTTCAAGACAAATAGCCTACTACAGACAGCAAATTAAATAAATAAATCATTTAACGCTCCACCAGTCTCCCTGCCACTGTCACTGACCCATTAACATCCCGACTGATGGCCCTATGTAACACGCTAATGTGTGAGGTAAGTGATTTTTGTTATTTTCTATTACAAAATAATAAGAAATAACAAGCATGCGCTTTTGTTTATAAGTTTGTGTAATTTTTGGTATTTTGTCTGTAGCCTACGTCTTGTGCCTTCCCCAATCAACTGTTTCTTTTTTTTCTCTCTCTCACTTTTTTTTTGTTGACAATTTTTAAGGTTAGGCTATTTGTCCTTTGTATACTCATCAAATGTGTTTGTGAAGTATTAAAATAAAATAATTAAAAACTATCGAGAGCTGACTTTCCACAATACCTGCTCTTACCAGTTCCACTTCATTTTATTCGTCAGCAGCCACCTCCATGCACTCTGCTCCTGCCAAATGGCTGAAGCTAAGCAGGTGTGGGCTTGGTTAGTACTTGGATGCGAGACCACCAGGGAATACTGAGTTGCTGCTGGAAGTGGTGTTGGTGGGCCAGCAGGGGGCAATCTTCCCTCTGGTACAAATAAAACCCCAGTGCAGTGACGGGGAAAAGTGCTATATAAATGTAATTAATAATAATAATAATTTATTCAAAATGCGCCACAACACATTTAATTTAATTTTATTTAATTTTATTTTATTTGCATTTCAGGGCTGAAATGTGAGCTCTGACCCACAGTCTCTTTCTCGAGTCGGGAGTATCTGGAGACCAGAGTACGGAGCGTGTCAAAAGCAAAATGGACGACGGGTCAAAAGCACGTTTCTAGTGGTCAATGATTCGGTGAGTCACATATATTATTCAATCAAAAGCATGATCCAATGGCGTAGATGTATCAAGATTGTTTTGACGTTTCTGAGACAATATATCTGTTTTTGTTGCCGGTCCTGGAGGTGAATAATAGGTATGTCGGTGCGTAAATTATGTGCTTTCTTTGTCTTTGTCTAAACTATTTAGCCAATCTAATATGCAGTAAATGTTTGGTGTTGTTGGAGAGTTAATATCATGAGCTGTTAGATGGTCTCATTCTATGTTGAGAATGTTGTCATTCAAAGTTTGTGTCACATGAACCTGAACCTGAAATCGTGAAAATGGCGACACTATTTTTGAACAATTGTCTGCATCCAGTGCTTTGGGTGCTGTTTGGAATAAAATTATTATTATTATTATTATTCACAAATATGATTTTTGCATTGTAAAATAAATAGTACTATTGTGCTAAACTTTATGCAACCCACGGACATACAGTACATTAATTGGGAAAACATATGTCTGGATAGTTTTGTAAGATTAAAAAATGTTCTAATAGGGCAAAATATTTGCCATTATTATATGTATTTATTTATTCACCCCCCCCCCCCCCCCACCCCTTTTTATATCAAACGTATTGATGTCAAAAAACTTTTAAAGGCCTAGATTTTGCAAGTTTTAATTATAGGCTTATAGACAGTGCTTTGTATGGGTGAGTATCTTGGCATTTTTGTATGTTCAAAACATGTTTTTGTTGAGATTTCTTTATGTACTGTGTTTTCTATGAGTAACTGATAATAATAGTAAGAAGAGAGAGTATATCCGCACACTGTTTTTTCTGCTCCCAAAGTGATATAATGGTACAACGTTTCGACCTCAAAGGTATTCGTCTGGTACATCTACCAGAACATGTGACTGGGGGGACATATAGACCAGGATGTGGGCAGGTCCATAATAGGGCCATTTGATTATGACCCTGGTTTTCGCTCAAATTATAGCACAGAGACTGCATTGGTGAAGGTAGTTAATGACCTCCTGTGGCTAC
Source organism: Anguilla rostrata (assembly GCF_018555375.3). Taxonomy (NCBI): domain Eukaryota; kingdom Metazoa; phylum Chordata; class Actinopteri; order Anguilliformes; family Anguillidae; genus Anguilla; species Anguilla rostrata. Next base: position 1,429,605 of record NC_057951.1, on the reverse strand, counting down.
CTGTGGCTTTTAGAGTTGATTTTAAAGTTCTTTTACTCGTTTTTAAAGCACTAAATGGCTTTGCACTTAAATATATATTGCTTATCCAAATATGTCCCAAATAGAGCCTTAAGATCCTCTAGTGCTGGTCTGCTCAAGATTCCAAAGGCAAAGCATAAACAAAGTGGAGAGTTAGCCATTTGTTTTTATGCCCCAAAGATGTGGAACACTCTTTCAGAACATATCAGATTTGCATCGTCAGTTGACAGTTTTAAAACACAGCTGAAAACGCACCTATTTAGGATGGCTTTTAGTTAGTACATTTGTTTTATTATCGGTTTTATGTTGTATTTTTATGTATTTTAATTAGGGGTCCAAGCAGCGAAGCTGCTCGAACCCTATTATTTTTGGTCTGATTATTCTTATTATTTATTTTTCTCCCCTAAAAGTGTTTGTGCAGCAAAAACTGTAAGACCTATGAACATAAAACTTGCAAAGTTTAATATAATGG
>NC_057951.1:1404632-1429015 GCF_018555375.3 Anguilla rostrata | reverse complement strand
GTTAGGACGAATGTAGCCTCGCGAGCCAGTCTCTTTTCTCACTTCGTTCAGCAGAAGGTGGAATTTGGACAGGTTGCCAATAGACGGACGCTTTTTCGCTATTTTCTTATAATAATGTGTGCCTGCGTTGTTCCATGTCCGTTTACCCTATAAACAAACAGCTTGAAACAAAGAACCACTTGTCACAAACACGTACATATATGAATTGTAAGGTCAACTAACCTTATTTTTTTCCTAGTGGGAAAACTAGAAGACCTTTTGGAGAGAAAAAAATAACAAATATTTCAAGAACAAAAATTAACCTACTTTTATTCTTGGCACATTTAGGCTATAATCAGTAAACTGTCAACTGTGACAGCAAGGTTTCTTTTTCCCTTCATTTATAAAAATAAATATTACTCTTTCTTATAAGGAATGATCAACAAAAACAATTACAAACCAAAACTATTTAAATAAATAATGGAAAAATATAACAAAAAATAAATAAAAATAATTTGTAGACTTCATTCGTTTACCTTCAATATAAAAAGCGAATGTCAGCTCATCTGTGTTTTGTACCTGAGCGTGAAACGTTGTCATAAAATTTTTCCCGACCGTGAAAACTGCCTGACTTGTTTACATTTTGGACAGATGTGGCTAGCTGGTAAATCTGTCGCTGTTTCCGTCGCAGCACTTTCGACACAAGCACAATCGGAAGCGTTATCCTAAAATTTCTTCTTACCGTGAAGAGTGCCTGACCCGCAACCGTAGTAATGTGTTAACACCGCGGCACAATTATATAGAGAAAAAACGCTATATTCAACTGCGAACCGGCACTAGCACCAGCCCAGAACCAGCACTAGGTTCGCGTTGGTGGAAGATTCATAAGATTCACGCCGTGTTAAAGTAAATGCTTCGTCATACTGGAGGTGCTTCCTCCCTTGCACGAAATATCCTTACTGCAGGTGTTGCATTTTGCTGTGTCGTTATCTTTTTTAATGAAGCTAAGCCAAACTTTCGAGCGTTTGCTGCGGTCAGCCATGGTCCAGGATGTAAACAGATTTAAACGGTAAAAAGTGTCTCTTCTCGCGTGCTATGTTGACGTACTGCGTAACAAATGACGTGACGTTAGGTCCGCGTAGCTGGTCTTGGCAGATAAGTGCAGCTTTTATGGACTGTAAAATGCTCCCTGCAGTTCACTCGGGAGCGCGACTGAAATATGCATAAGTTAGGAACCGAACTGCAGGATCGAAATGCACGTGCCTTATCGAATCCACGGTTCTTGGAAATTTGGTTCTTGATACCCAACCCTAATTTTACCTGCTATGGACCTCTTTTTAAGATGAGTCTTGAATAAAGTTGAAATGAAATGAAATATAGAGTAATCTCTGCCTAATATAATCACTCCACTGTATATTTTGCCTCAATATTGCAAACCAATTAATTTGATTTAGTAATGGGAATGATTTCCTATAAAACATAAAAGAATAAGTAACATCCTCTTAATCGTCTAATTAAAAACGAAATCCAGGTTTATACGGCAGCGTCAAAATGTCAACAACGAGCGACAATTGACCTCTCGCTAGGTTACCTCCTCACGAGGTCGAAATGGTCATGGAATATCGAAAATACGGTAAGTAATAAGTAAACTTTCTTAAAGGTTATTTCAAAATTACTTTCTGGTCTAAATGGTAGGCTATGTTCGAACTCCGTGTGAGCTCTTAGCTTATCAGCTTTAAACCCACCATTTTATTGCCAGTTGCAGTTGTCAGTTTTTCTGAATTACGCGGGTTAATGCGATTATACCTGCAGATTCCCATTTCTTCCCGCATCCCTTTACCTTCAGCTTCTCTTACCTCAGTTCCACTCCACAGCAGACTGTTTACTCCGTTTTTTTACATTTAATTTAATTCCTTTTTTCCTGGGGATTCTTTCTCCTCCGTTATTAAAAGGACCGTTAAGTTTCAGTTTCTCTTTTGGACCGCATTTCCTTACTTACTGGCTGAACTGAATGTTCGATGGGCGGAGTTTTATATATCTCATAAAAACACGTTTTCAACGTACAAAAATGCCAAGTTACTCACACATACAAGGCCAGTCCAGGTCTCATTAAAAGTATTGATATCGAAATGACGCCAAGTTACGGTACTACAAACAATATAGGCTATCTTGCCTCACCGAAATTAAATAAGATGTATTCCAAAGCAATGCTACCCAATATTTCCTCAATTTTTTCAAGTCACTTGGCCCTGTGTGTATAAGCATGCACTACATAGACAGGCCAAACATATATGTGGATGGCTTTCTCACAGTCAAGATTGATTGAATAGGCGTGTATATGTCCAATTTGTATTGGTATGTATGTATTTCGCTGCCCAGCCTTTCTGTTGCGTGAATGATAGTATGTTTCTTGGTATAAGTCTGTGTTCGTAAATGTGAATGTGACATGCTGCGAGGGAAATGTCCCCATGGGGATAAAGAAGTTCTCTATGTATATATGTACAATATGTATTTTACATGCAATATTTATTGTACGTAGCAAATATACAATAACTTGCACGTGTACTCAAATTCAGTTCAGAAGCAAGTGCAAACATGTTTTCTGGAGAAATATGCTTCCTGTAGTTACTCACCAGCAGTTTTGTACATGAATTTCAATGTGTTCCATGAGGCAATTCGAAATATTTGACACTTTGATCTGACACAAAGTTTGCATGACATTGTGAAATGGTACGATTCAAAGCCCTGACCCTTGCCTACACTGCCGCCAACAGGACAGCCCCCATCTACTTGCAGGCCATGACTCAATTCTATGTGCCTGCTCGACCACTCCGCTCTGTGGCAGCAGGGCGTCTTGCAACCCCTCCCACCCGCCCAAAGGGATCACAGAGCTTCTCCACCCTAGCTCCCCAGTGGTGGAACGAACTCCCCGTCCCTCTCCGAACCTCCCCCTCACTATCCATCTTCCGCCGTGGCCTGAAGACTCATCTCTTCAGACTATACCTAGAATAACCACCACCACGCTGTGTATATATATATTAAAAAATAAATAAATAAATAAATAAAAAACCCTTTTTCCTGTCACTTGTTACATGTTGCCCCATCCCTGCACTTCTTGGTAAATTGTATTTGTCCTAATACTCTAGCTTATTCTTCTGCCTAGTTTGGCTTTGCAGATGTTAGACCAGGATAGTGTTCTTTGTTCTCGGCTAGAAATAGCTTTACAAAATAAGTAATTGTACCTTACTGAACCCGTGTTCAGCAGTTGTCTACGATCATGAAAATGCACTTTTTGTACGTCGCTTTGGATAAAAGCGTCTGCTAAATGAATGTAATGTAATGTAATGGTACAAAACACAGGGCCAAGTGACTGGAAAGAACTGAGGAAATATTGGGTAGCATTGCTTGGAATACGTCTTATTTAATTTCGGTGAGGCAAGATAGCCTATATTGTTTGTAGTACCGTAACTTGGCGTCATTTTGATATCAATACTTTTAATGGCAGGCCTGGACTGGTCTTGTATGTGTGAGTAACTGGCATTTTTGTATGTTGAAAACGTGTTTCTTATGAGATTATAACTACTACTACTGAACATGAGAAAAGCACATCAGTGCAATACATCTTTACATTACATTACATTCATTTGGCAGACGCTTTTATCCAAAGCGACGTACAAAAAAGTGCATTTTCATGATCGTAGACAACTACATCTTTCCAGCAGGTTCTTGTTATCTTAGCAGATTCCTGGCACACTTAAGTGTTTTTGGGACCAGGACTTTGTTTCACGGTCTTTGTCTAAACTATTTAGCCAATCTAATATGCAGTAAAGTCATGTTTGGTGTTGTTGGCGAGCTAATATCATGAGCAGTTAGATGGTCTCATTCTATGTTGAGAATGTTGTTGTGGTGTGGGGATGGCTGGTTTAAGCAGCCACACCTGCCCTGGGTCAAGCTAATTAGACCTGGCCAATTGGATAATTGGTTAAGAATTAGATAATTGGCCAGGCTAATTGGACCCAGGAACAGGAGTGGCTGCACCTGTGCGTAATGAGGTAATCACTGCGCACAGGTTAAATCTGCCATCCCCACCCACACCAGGGAGCCTTCTCTGTCATGACAGGGTTTTACATCTGCTCATTTGGCTGGTACTCAAATGGTACTATTGTGCTAAACTTTATGCAACCCACAGCCATACAGTACATTAATTGGGAAAACATATGTCTGGATAGTTTTGTAAGATTAAAAAATGTTTTAATAGGCCAAAATATTTTCCATTGTTATATGCATTTATTTATTAATCGCCCCAACCCCTTTTCATATGAAAAGTATTGATGTCAAAAAACATTTAAAGGCCTAGATTTTGCAAGTTTTAATTATAGGCTTATAGACAGTGCTTTGTATGGGTGAGTATCTTGGCATTTTTGTACATTGAAAACGTGTTTTTGTTGAGATATTTCATTATGTACTGTGTTTTATATGAGTAACTGATAATAATAATAATAATAATAATAATAATAATAATAATAATAATAATGCATATAAATGTATGTACCATAATTAAATCTGGAGAGAGACATGTATACACATACATACAGCTGAGGCCAAAAGCTTACATGCACCTAGGCTAAAGATATTCAAACTCAGTCTTTCATAACTCTGCACATTTCCTGTTGCACATTATTTCAGCTTTAATTCACTATATCAGAATTCCAGTGGGTCAAACGTTTACATACACCTAGTTTAGTGTGTCTTTAAACAGGCTGGAGGATTCCAGAAATTGATGCAATCACTTTTTAGAAGCTTCTGATTGGCCAATTGTCATAATTAGGAGTTAATTGGGAGTTAATTGGCACATGTGGCTGTATTTAAGGGCCTACTTTTAGAGCCGCTGCCATGATATGATGGGAAAATCCAAGCAACTCTGCCAAAAAATTGTGGACCTCCGCAAGTCTGGTTCCTCCTTAGGAGCAATTTCCAAACAACTGAAGGCAACACGAACATCTGTACAAAAAATTGTATACAAATATAAAAATCGTGGGACCACACAGACACCACAGAGTTCAAGAAGGAAGCACAAATTAACTCCCAGGGCTAAACAATCTTTGGTCCGAAAGGTTCAACTGAACCCCAAGACCACAACAAAGGAACTGGTGAAGGAGTTGGAAGCATCAGGTACCAAAGTATCTACATCCACCATTAAGAGAATCCTACATCGCCATGGCCTGAAAGGCTGCTGTACAAGGAAAAAGCCCCTACTCCAAGGCCGGCATAAAAAATCCAGAATGAAGTTTGCAGGTGATCTCCAGGACGAAGACCTAGCCTTTTGGAGGAGTGTTCTCTGGTCAGATGAAACAAAAATTGAACTGTTTGGCCATAACGGTCAGCACTATGTATGGAGGAAAAAGGGAGAGGCTTTTAATCCGAAGAACACCATCCCAACTGTGAAGTATGGGGATGGCAGCATCATGTTGTGGGGGTGTTTTGCTGGAAATGGGACTGGTGCACTTCAGAAAATAAATGGCATCATGAGGTAGGAGGATTATCTAGAAATACTGAAGCAAGACCTCATGACATCAGCTAGAAAGTTAAAACTTGGTCAGAACTTGGTCTTCCAGCAGGACAATGATCCGAAGCATAACCTCCAAGGTTGTAACAAAATGGCTTAAAGACAACAAAGTGGAAGTATTGGAGCGACCATCACAAAGCCCTGACCTGAATCCCATAGAAAATTTGTGGACTGCACTGAAAAAGCGTGCCCGAGCAAGGAGGCCCACAGACCTGACTGAGTTACACCAGTTCTGGCTGGAGGAATGAGCAAAGATTCTGGCAAAGTATTGTAAGAAGCCTGTGGAAGCTTACCCCAAGCGTTTGATTCAAGTTAAGCAATTAAAAGGCAATGCCACCAAATACTAACAAAGTGTATGAACTTTTGACCCACTGAAATTCTGATATAGTACAGTGAGCACCATAATTCATTGGAAAGTGACACATTTTTTGTTATTTTGGTTCTGTACTCAAGCACTGAGTTTGAAAGGATACAGTGAGAATTAAAGCCACAAGCGGCGATGGGAGGGGTCCAAGCATTGGCACTATTGCGCCCCCTATGGAGCAATTTTAAAATGGTCTTGTCCTCATGATCATATACCTTCACCCAACATATCTACTGAATATCATGATGATTGTATGAAACATTGATGACTTACGGCCAATTTTGTGCTAAGGGACGCTGTCGGATTACATAGTTGCGTCGCCATGGATGTGTCCTAGCCGCTTGCCGTAAAGGCCTTTACTATGTTGTAACACTGCATGTGGCATCGTAACACTTAGATGGCCCGGCGTGTATGTAGAGCTGCAGTGCTTCCGCACCGCAACTAAAAAAGGCGTCAGACTAGTGTCACGATACCAAAATTTTGACTTTGATACCGATACCAGGTTTAGTATCACAATACTCCATACTGAAACGATACTTGAAACTTAAACGATACGGATTCGATACTCTGTACCTAACGATACAGAAATGACATTAATAGATCAGAAACGTAATGACCACAAGGGTTGACCTCATTTTTGAATTCACGGTTTATTAACAACCTGGTTTATTAACAACCTTTAAGTTGAAGCCTGTTCAACATATTAATAAGCATAGGCCTAAGTGTTACAACACTAGGATTATTGAGGACTTCGGGGCATAGCTAAGCCATATGTTTGCTGATAGACCTATCTGACATTGTTTTCTGAGAACAAAACAGAAGCGCATAGGACTGTATCATTACTGTCTCTGTCTCTATCTACTGAACACAGATAAAATCATCCTCTCAATCAGTAATGCGGGAGACACATTTCCCTGACTTTTACATTTGACCTAAAAGTACCAAACATCAGAAAATTCTAATACCGTACCATATTTTTTAAGTACCGAAAAGGTGCTGAAGTTTCAGTATACCGTGCAACACTACGTCAGACACATATTCCAATCCATTGCTCAGCTTAGCAGATAATGCACATTTCAGAGCACCTCAGAGACACCTCAGAGACAGAATAATAATACGTATTTCAAATAATAAATACGACGTTGAAAAAAACGAAACAAAAAACGAAATATCAACTCGCCGTCCCTGCTACCTGCGCGCTGCCCGCAGAGTAGGCTACAGTATTATTTATTTCGACATTGGCAGACTCCAGCATAAATTGCATCTTTTGTTTATATTCAATATTAGTAATTGCAGCGAGAAACTGCAGCTGTAGACACAAGAAAGTTTGTTATATTATGGTAGCAACGGAACGAACCGAAATATATTGAGCAGTAATACTTACATAGCAATGATGAAATTTTATGTGTTCAGTAGATAGAGACAGAGACAGTAAAGCAATGACAGTCCTATCCGCTGTTTTGCTCCAGAAAACGATGTCAGATAGGTTTATCAGTAAACATATGGCTTAGCTATGCGCAGAAGTCCTCAATAATAATAGTATTTTCCAATAAATTATGAAAAATCGTTGACAACGTTTCGTTAGGAGCAGCCCCAGAGTGAATGCGTAAGTGAATGCGATAAGAATTTCTTCGGTTACGATGACCGATAAAAAGTCTATTCCAAAACCAAAATCAGACATGTTATACATCCTTAGAAAGCTTATACTCTCACCTACTGAACAGAAATGGCGACAATGCCGTAAACAACAGGTGTGTTATTATGCACAGCTATCTTTGAAGGTACCCATGCATCACAGATACGCGTATATTTCACAAACGGATTGATCAAGACATAAGCCCACTCAGTCTCAAAAGGGACATCTCTACGCGTAAAACCAACGGCAAGGTTGTATATTTATTCAATATTTAGTCCCAGATATTGACTGTAGAATGACATGGTATCATTTCGTAAAACGTTGTCTCGTTTATTTCGTTACTCAGTGAGCAGCGTTTTCACTGCCGTATTGGCATATTTTAGGGCTATTGTCGGGTTGATCTTGTTGCTATGACGGAATACAATTTTTGAGTGGTGAAAGAATATTTTTACGAATGCCCAGATAGATAATATTGTCCATTATGAAGTTCAGACCCTCCCCTCACTGATAAAAACTAGACCCGACGCATATGAACACTGCGTTGATCTCAGTATTGCTTAAGCCTGGCAAAGACCCAACCCTGCCCTCCAGCTATCGTCCCCTATCACTTATCAATACTGACATCAACATAATTAGCAAAGCTTTAGCCACCAGAATTGAAACAGTCACCCAAATCATAATTCATCACGACCAAACTGGATTCATCAAAGGACGACATTCATCAAACAATATGTGCAGACTATTATTTTAATTAATGTCATCAATAAACACAGTTTAAAAGCAATAATTCCCTCACTGGATGCAGAGAAAGCCTTCGATAGAGTTAACTGGACATTTCTATTTGCAACATTGCAAAAATTTGGTTTCGGAGAATCATTTATTCACTGGATAAAAATACACCTCACCCATGGCTACAGTCACCACGAATGAAATAACATCACAGAGCTTCACACTACACAGGGGGAATAGGCAAGGATATCCACTCTCTCCCTCTCTATGCACTTTTTTCATAGAACCTCTTGCTGCAGCAATCAGACAAAATGAAAATATCAAGGGAATTATAACTCATAACACACACCACAAGATCAGCCTTTACACAGATGATATGATGTTATACTACAAGATCCTAAAAATTCCCTCCAAGAAACCATTAAACTCATCAAAACATTCTCAAAAATATCTGACTACTCGATAAATTGGACAAAATCTATAATTTTACCCTTAGAAGGAGATGATTGGAATGCTGCAACACAGGAATCGACCCCCCCTCCACCTGGAAATATCAAGTATTTAGGAGTCAACATTTCCCCTAAGCTGTCCAAGTTATTCCATCTGAACTTTAACCCATTAATAACAATAGAAGATGATCTACAACGATGGATGAACCTACCACTTTAATTGGAAGAATAGCAACCGTCAAAATGTCAATTTAACCGAAAATCAACTATCTGTTTATTATGACCCCAAACCAACCCACCACCAACTGGTTCAACTCCCTAGATTCAATAATAATCAAATTCTACTGGAAAAATAAAAAAGCCAGAATCAAATTAGGTACTCTTCAAAAAAATAAAAATCAAGGAGGACTCGATGCACCAAATTTTCATAATTACTACTTGGCCAACCAATTGCTATACATCTATAAATGGCCTCACCCCACCCAACAAAACAACTCATGGATTAATATCAAACAAGATGCATGCAGGGAAATCTCACCATCTGACCTACCATTCCTCAATATAATATAAAACACCACACCTGCTTTAAGAACACTGTAATTTCTACAACTCTGACAGCTTGGTGGAAAATCAACAAAATCACAAACTCCACTTTGACACCCTGCAAATACACCCCAATCTGGCATAACCCTGACTTCCAGCTCAACAAAACTCCACTGAATTTCACCACATGGAAACAAAAAGGCATTACACATCTCCACCACATTTTTCAAGAGAACACTTTAATCACTTTTAAAGATCTAATCCAGAGATATGGCGTTGGGAGAGACCAATACCTTCAATATCTTCAGCTAAAATCTGTCCTGAAATCTGAAGTCAATATAACGCTGAATGACTTGCAGCCACCATTATTAATAACAGAAATTGACAAAACAACATCTCCGAAGAAAATTCTTTCTAAACTATACAAACTACTAACACATATGGACTCTACAATACACCTCCCCATTACAAGATGGGAAGTAGATTTGCCCATTTCTCCCAGCGCCGACTTCTGGCAACAAATATGCACCAACACATTCACAATGACTGACAACACTAACTTACAATTAATTCAATTCAAGGTAATCCACAGAGCACATATTACTCAACACAGGATGTATAAAATGGAACTAGCAGACACTGGCATATGCTCACACTGCACTCTAAACACCCCGGACAATTATTTCCACGCTACTTGGCTATGCCCACCCATCCAACACTTTTGGCACATAGTCACTAAAACATTATCCCGTTTCTTGGGTTGCAGTATCCCACTATCTCCCTCCCTCTGCCTACTTGGAGACATATCCGCGATCAATTCAACAACCAAGAACACCAGGCCCATACTCACTGCCCTAACTGTCGCCAAGAAAACTATCCTAGTACATTGGAAAACAAGAAATACCGTAAATACTGTGCAATGGTTGAACCTTCTCACAGAATACATATCATTAGAAAAAACATCAGCTTCTAGCCACAATCAAATCTCACAATTCAGAGAAAACTGGGAACCATTCATTAATAATCTAAATTTATAATCCAACCAAAATGAACCAGTTAGCCAACCCCCCCCCCCTTCTTTCTCTCTCTCTCTCTCTCTCTCTCTCTCTCTCTCTCTCTCTCTCTCATACACATTACACACTTACACACAGTCTAACTTGATGCATACATACTCACCTTTCATGTTCATTACAGTTTCACATTCTCCTTTTTTACTTTATTTTTCCCTGGCCCAATATACCCAGATAAGCTCACAACAAATTCCCACTTTCTCTTGTCATGCCATCCGAGTTCTTCCTACATATTCAGTCCTACATATGACACACACACATACATACACACAAATCTGCATACACCACACACTCCACAATCCCTCCATACAACTTTACCTCTCAATTCCATCCGATTTGTCTACTTTTCTTTAAATTATCGTTTTTTTCTCGCTCTCAGTCCCTGTTGTTGTTTTTTTTAAGTAGCAATGCTATCATTATTATTATTCTATTTTTTGTTTTCTTTTCTGTTTGCTTGTTTTTTGTTCATTTTTTAAAAAGATGATTTTTACTTCTCTTGAGTGTTGATTTGCCTTCCGATGGATGCTTCCTCATTTGCTTTTGTTATATTTTCCTTATAAAAATTGTTTAGGTACCAAAAAAAAGCCAACACTGAATCTATAATTTTACACAACATAGAAGGTCCCTTAAAAATAAGAAACATCAGTGTCCCTGTTTTTGCTGAAAGCATGCAACCATTTATGATGTCTACAACAATGACAATTTGATGATAATCGTAGAGCAACAGTAATACACAAAAAGCCAACCTTCATGCTGATGCCTGTGACACTCTGACCAGAGAAAGCTACTGTAACCCATCTAGTGACAAGTTATTACAAGGCTAGCTCTCAGAACGTTACAGCTTCGTGTACTTGCTGTGCTTATTCTGCTATCGGCCTTTGTGAACAGCCCAAACAGTGGATTCTGGTTCAAGCGAGGAAGTGCCCATCAGACCAAAACTCAGTCATTTCCACAACTACATAAGTGTTCTTATGCCTTAGTAATTGCAGCAGACATGGCTGTGAACTAAAATGTTTTACAAATAATTCAGACAATGTTTGATCGATCAGAGAAACAGTTTTCATGTCTATATGAGCGCACATAGTGAATCACTGCCCATTCTTTCACTGCTCTGCCTCAGTTCCTGTAGATTCAGTGGCAAACCTGCAGTGATTAATGCACTTCTGACTGTGTTCTGCGGTGTACAGCTGCTTGGAGGCTTAAGGTAGTGAAGGGAAGTGTATGTTTCTGTATTTCTGTATGCACTCCTGGCCACTTCTGCCTAGGCCTGCAGTCTTGTCCCAGTCTCCACATTCCCAGTTACCATGGCGATGAGGGAGAGGAGCGATGGAGAGCTACGGGGAGGATGGAATGCAGCTCAGGGCCGTCCCGAGTGCACTCCTGAGAGGACCCGAAACGCTCTGGCACCCACCATGGTGATATACCGCCCCCGTCCCAGGCACTATAGTGTGCTGTTGTGTTGTGTGCTGAGAGGCCTAATTACTGATGTAACAGGCGTGTGTGGTCACAGACAGAGCCTTCATGCCTGTGAGATGTGACCATATGCGGTGTGATGCTTATAAACTACTATCAAGACTGAGATAACTTAGTGAGTCTTTGGAGAATGCCACTGCATGCTGTGTAGTGGGTATTTCCCTGGTGCATATTGTACTAAATTCTGTTACAGTGGGAACATGTCGTCTGACCTGATGATTTCCTGTCTGCCTCATGTACCTGCTTTGAGTGGTTCCTATCAATTCAGAGATTATTTGGCATTTTGTATGGTAGTTAGCATTTCTTATAGATGTGTCACGGGTTGCAGTGTGGTGGACCCAAATGCAGACTTGGACAATTGTGTACCTTTGAAGGTATTGTGTACCTTCAAAGGTACACAATGCAGCAGGCAGTCTCGTAGTCAGTTCGTGCAAAGATCAAAAACCAGAAAAATCCACCGGGGCAAAAGTACAGAATCGGAAGGCAACAGGAATCAGCAAAACAAAGTCGGCAGGCAAAAAATGAGCGACCAGTTCGGCGTCCAAGAAATTCTTGTCGGCGCCAGAGTCGACCAACGCCTGTAGCCTGAGGGGTTGTTGGTCCTGAACCAGTGTGGCATCGAGCAGTAGGCTAGACTGGGCGGTAGAAGGGGAAGTGGTACGGCTCACCAGGGTCCCCACTCTAATATCTTTTGGCCGAATAGGACAGGAGGATAATACGTGACCGGCTGTGCCACAGTAAATGCGAAGTCCCGTCCTGATTCGCCGCATACGCTCCGTTTGCGTGAGGTGGGCTCTTCCGAGCTGCACTGGCTCCTCGCTGGGCGTGCGGGGTGCGGTCGAACTCGGGGGTACACTGATGCCGGGACCGGGACTGGAACTGAATCTCGCTGAAGGGCTCGCTGAGGGTTGGCGTCTGGCCGTCTGGCCGCTGAAGGGCTCGCTGAGGGTTGGCGTCTGGCCGTCTCTCTGCGGCGCTCACGGAGGCGGTTGTCCAGCTTGATGGCCAGCAGCGCGATCAGGGCATCGAGGTTGTCGGGATCGTCTCTTGCAGCCAGTTCATCCTTCAAAGCCTCGGACAACCCGTCTCTGAAGACCCCCTGGAGCGCAGTGTCGTTCCATCCTGATTCCGCAGCGATAGTCCGGAACTCAGCTGAAAATGCCGCCGCGCTGCGCGTGCCCTGGCGCATCGACAGCAGGCGTGGATTATAGTCTCTCCCGCAAACGGGGCGATCAGAGACTTCTCGCATTTCTGCAACGAAACTGGAGCAGGTGAAGTTTGTAGGAGGTTGGCTCTCCCAAACTGCTGTGGCCCAGTCTAATGCAGATCCTTTCAGCAGCCCCACGATGCAAGAAATCTTTTTCCCATCGTTGTTGTAAGTGGTGGGTTGCTGGTTGAAGGTCGAGCGAACGCTGCATTAGAAACGCCTTGCACTTCCCCAAGTCTCCAGCGTAGCGCTCCGGAGCAGGAATGTGCGGCTCCCTGGGCAGGAGGGCTGCGTGGGTGTAGAGCTGGACCGGGTCGGGAGGAGCCCTCGGGGCTTCGGGAGCGGGAGCCGGGAGGCGGGTGGTCAGCTGCTGCATCTGACCAGCGAGTGCTGTCAGCGAATACCGGATCTCACGGAGGGCTTGCTCGTGCCGTCCCACGAGTGCTGTCTTGGCTGGCGAGGGCGTTGCGCAGGTGCTCTGGGTCCGCTGGGTCCATACTGGCCAGATTGTTCTGTCACGGGTCGGGGTGTGGTGGACCCAAATGCAGACTTGTACAACTGAGTGTCGAAACTCCCGAAGGAGATGTTTAATTCAAAGGTACACAATACAGCAGGCAGTCTCGTAGTCAGTTTGTGCAAAGATCAAAAACCAGAAAAATCCACCGGGGCAAAAATCGAAGTCGTTAAACAGGCGGAGGTCAGAACAGGAATCAGCAAAACAAAGTCGGCAGGCAAAAAAATTGGTGGTCGGGTAAACAGGCAAGATCAAAACACGAGTCAGACTAACGAGAGGTAAACGCTGGAAAGGCACTGTAAACAGGAGGCACAATCTGGCAAGGAAGAACAGGGAAACAGAGAATGTATACCAAAATAACCAGGTGAGCGAAATGAGAGATAATTGAACAGAGCGTGAACATGCAAACAGGGAACAGGTGAATGAAATGAGTGATTAGCCAGTGTGTGAGAATGCGGCCAGAACAGGTGAGAGTGATCAGCTGAGGGGAGAGAGAGAGAAAGAGAAAACCACGCCCATACTACAAAACCGAAACAAAGATTGTGCAGGAGAAAAGCAGATCAACTAAAAGCAGTCAACTAAAAAGTGAAGTGACAACAGAAACACAACAAGATGCTGGTAAGGTGTAATTTTATTGAAATTAGGCTTGGGGCTGCTGGATGGCTCATTTAGTTGAGGCCCCACGCTGAGGTGCATGGATGAGCCTCACGACCTTGGGTCGAATTCGGACCGTGCCAGTGCCGACTGTGGCCGATAGCTCCACAGGGCGACGCACGATTGGTGCCTGTGTTGCCCAGGGTACGGGAGGGTTCAGTCAGACAGGGATCTGCGTTTCATCGCTCTCTAGCGACCCCCCTTGGGCGCTCATATGACTTACCTCTTCAGGCTGCACCTCTCCCCATCCCTCCCTACCCCCCTGTAAATGACTGTAAGCTTAGGGTTGTAACTAGGCAGCTGTTTCGTAGGTGACTTAGGTGCATTAACTGTCATAGTCCATAGACTGCGTTGCTGCCGTTCTCGTTGTTTAGTGTTAATCAGTTTAACCTTCAGGGTCTAAGTTGAACTATGCGGTTGTTCCCTGCACTTGGACCGGTACTTCTCTCTAGGGGTTTCGTCATACTTGTTCCTGGTTATGGTTATACACGTTGTTGTACGTCGCTCTGGATAAGAGCGTCTGCCAAATGCCTGTAATGTAATGCATGTCAGAGCTGCTTATGAAAGGTCTTCCTCCGGCATGAAAAACAGCTTTTGTGTTCTATTCCATTACAAAATATACATGCGCACAAGCTGAAATGTGGTAAATGTTTATTTTTCTCATCCAAGCAGAGTAAAATAATCCATTAATGTGTAGGCTTGTTATCATACCAAAGCTGATTTTTTTTTTAAAGGAAAGCCTTAAGACTAAACATAAGGTCATGTCATGGCTGTGGCTCTATCACATGGGTGTTTGCTGTAATTACAACAGGGAAAAAGTTACTCAGACGAGCTCGCTCCTGTTAAGATAATATACTCCATACTGGTGTGTGGCATTAGCAAACTTCTGAGAATTCCTCTGCAGGCTGTGTAGTGTGTGTCTCCCTGGTGCCCCTTATATTAAAGCCTGTTAAAGGAAACCTGTCTACCTCATGTACAGTGCCATGAAAAATATTTTCCCCCATTCTGATTTCCTATATTAGGGCCTAGTTTCAGATCTTTACAAAAAATGTTATATTAGACAGAGGGAACTGGAGTAAGCAGTCAACGTTTTAGAAACTCCCAACTTCTGCCTTGAGTCTCACCCTCTGGAGTTCAGTCCCTTGTAGTAGCGTCACAAGACCACCGGATGGCGGAAAGCATCCACTTTCTGTTTCCAGTATTCCAATACAGCCCAGACATCTGGTAGCGAAAGTAAATACTCTGATATTTTCGACTATTTCAAGCTCCTGCCACGGCACATAATGGTTTTATTAAATTCCATTTAGCATGAGGATGGGGGTGTAATTTCAAAGAAACACTGCACTGGTTGATGCACTGAAGATGCTCATTTTTATTGTACACACAGAGCACGTACACAGCGCATCAATACACACAGACGCACGCACATGCACAATATGCACACACACGCACACAAACACACACACAAACACATATACACCATGTTCACCCGATCATATAGATAGATGGTTTGACACTGTGGTTTGTGTCTTTGGAGGCCCTACTAGACTGAAGGCTCTTTTCTTTCTGGGGAGGCTACGCTCCTTCGGTGTGTGTAGCAGGATGCTGGCCATGTTCTACCAGATCATTGTGGCCGGTGTCCTGTTCTACACCTGTGTGTGCTGGGCTGGGAGCCTCTACTCCAGGAACACAAAGAGGCTCAAACTGATCCAGAAGGCCAGCTGCCACCCTCTGCTGTTGTTTTGGGTGCAGTGGGTGTTTGCCGACTCTCCCCCCCTCTCTGCGCCAGCCCCCCTTCTCTGCTTCCTCGGCCAGCCCTCTAGCTGCCCTCCTCAGCCTTGCCCCTGCCATGCCCGTGTTCTCCAGAAGGTAGAGCACTGACTGGCGGGTGAACCCCCAGCGTCCCACCTCCACTGGATATACTGTCGCTCTCTAACCGACCTCCTTACACTCCTTACACTCTCACACTCCGCTGCCAGGTCGGAGTACTTCAGGCGTTTCCGCTCATAGGCTGCTTCTGCCCCCTCCTCCCATGGGAGGGTGAGCTCCATAAGGAGCACCACCTTCGCCCGAGTGGACCACATCTCCATATAAGGAGCACCACCTTCGCCCGAGAGGACCACGTCTCCATATAAGGAGCACCATCTTCGCCCGAGTAAAACACGTTTCCATATAAGGAGCACCACCTTCGCCCGAGTAGACCACGTCTCCATATAAGGAGCACCATCTTCGCCCGAGTGGACCATGTTAGGCCACAGGAACGCTGTGCTGATTTCATTTGGGAAATGGAGCTGTGGATTGAGATCTACACGCATGCTCCACCCTCTGCCTGGAACCAGGGCTCTACTCCCACCTTTGTGTCCTATGGTCCCCTCCTCCTCTGCTTGCCTCACAAAGTGGGTTTGATGCTCTTTCACAGGAGAGGCGTCTCTGTTTGCCTCCTGTCTGCTGGTCTCTAGTAATTCCAGAAGCTTCCGCAGCAGCTGGTCATACCTCCATCTGTAGCACCCCTGTGCTGGAGCCGTCTCACAGCCTGACAGACCTGCTCAGTGTCCCTGTGCCGGAGGCCTGCTCTGTGTCCCTGTGCTGGAGGCCTGCTCTGTGTCCCTGTGCTGGAGGCCTGCTCTGTGTCCCTGTGCTGGAGGCCTGCTCTGTGTCCCTGTGCTGGAGCCGTCTCACAGTCTGACAGAACGTGCCGGAGGCCTCGTTTGGGTGCAGCACAGAGCGGACGGTCTCGTCCTCACCAAACCATTAGCGCAGGTTCTGAGGAGAAGCCAGGGTGTCATAATTGGCCTTGATCAGGAAGTTAAGCCTGGCTTGTGGTATCTTCCACCAGTCTGACCCACTGAGCGATCAGTCCTCCACACTTTCCCACGCTGTCCATCCTCCCAGACCACCTTAGCAAACTGCTAAAACCTGCTACCTCTCCTGTGCCATCCATGGTGGGATGACCCAGTGTCTTCTGTGCCCCTCTGTTTCCCTGCTGGGGGGGTTGTGTCCCTCTGTTTCCCAGCTGAGGGGAAGCAGTCAGGTAGAAGCAAACTGCAAACATAGAATGCATATCAGGCCACTGCTATATGTACCACAATTAAACCATCAGTGAAAGCCCAGGATATACTGGTATATTTATAAATCAATGACAAACTATGTTCTACAGCATATCCACCAATTTACCCACCCAGATATCATTTCTGATTAACAATGTTGTACATTTTCAGCTCTCATAAAACGCCAGTAGTACAGATTCTGATGTAGTCAGCTGAAAGGAACTTCTTAGCTTACAAAGGAGATGGTACAGTAGAATGGGCACATCCAATTTGTTCAGGTGCAGGGCATAAACAATACGTAGAGTTAAAAAAATGTCTGATGTTTGAACAGACTAGGCAGAATGTGTCATTTCAAACAGATTGGAATATGGGTTTAACATCAGCATGCCCTTGAGTACGTTTAACATGGTCGGTGTAAATAGCGGTGATATGTGTTATTCAACCAATCATTTAAACAGAAACATTTACACTCTAGACATTTGACACGTAAACAGTAAAAATAACACATACAAATGCAACATTACAAACTTGCACCAGCAGGCCTTATCTGATAGAAGAAAAATCACATTATCAGAACAGACATGTCACAGGAATACCAATCGTGCTGCAATGCGACTCACCTGGGCAATGTTGCTGGAAGTGATGAGACAGAATTGCAAACATCTTGACTTCATTTCACAATCTGCATGTCTAGCAATAAGCATTGGAACATTGTACTAATACGAGACGACTGTATTGTGAAAACTGAGTGTGATTTAGAGTTGTGCACTTTGTGGGTAGGTACTGCAATTAGTGTCTTAGGGTAAGAATTTTGCCAGTCAGTTTGGCAAATTGAGTTTTCCACATTGAGCCAAAGCAATCATAACATACTGTAATGCATTTGTAATGTGTGACTGCAGATATCAGAAATGCATCTGAAAAAATGAGAAACTGTAGGTTCTCGGGAAAATCTCAGAGACTGGATGTCATGCAAACCACACTTCTGCCCTGGTTTTGGCTTAGTGGTCTAATCCATTCAACTGATGTGCAGCAGATCCAGGTTCAAACCTACAGGAAAATCATTTATTTGAGAGGTAACATAAACATACCAGCTCAATAGACAAGCAGTGCCTTTTCAAAATGTATTGAGTTGTGCTTACACTACAGTAAAAGAAGCAAGCATTCATCAGACGCTACACAACTTCTCTTATAATGGATTTTATTTCCACTACTGTAGATGAATGTCATTGCTTCAACTGCAGATTTTAGCCCCATGCTGATCTACTCAAATTGAGCCCAAACATAATCCCATACAGAATATAAAATAAGTACTACTGTGTCACAGGAGTTCAATACATCACATAACAATAAATCACAACAGCAAAACATTTGATATTTTAATAATTCAGGTTTAATCATTGCATATTATTGTCTGAAAATACAGAAAATTAAAGCAAAAAAAAAAACAAAAAAAAAACAATCCTAAAAGAATTAATAAGGAAACTCAATCCATCATTGTTTACAGTAATGAAAGGAAATAAGTACACTGCAGTGATCATTCTGCATTCTCCCTATCAGCTGCATTTGCCCACAGAAATTTGCACATTGGAACTCTTGTGAAAATGAATGAAAGCAACTGTAAAAACTAGTAAAATGCACATTTAAGTGGAGGAGTTTGCCACTGGATTCTTTTTAAAAAGATGCAGATACAGGAGATAGAATTATTACTTCAAAAACATTTTACCCTGCCATCTTTTGGCATTATTACTCTCAATGTTATATTAATGTTTTAATAATCGAAAGTACATAAACACAACTTGAACATTAGCAATATAAATGTATTAAAATGTAAAAAAATATATCACATTTAGACAACAAGTGCTTAACTTGAACTGCTAAAAGATAATACTCTTATGTACAGGGGTTAGGCTGTACTGAGGTTATATATATATATATATATATATATAATATTGGGCACAGCTGAAATTACACTGGTAAGGCATTGGTCAAGGAAGGCTGCAAGTGTGTCGATGTGTGTGTGTGTGTGTGTGATTGGGTGAGTGTGTGTTTGTTTGCGTGAATTTGTGAATGTGTGTGCATACATGCGTACGTTCGTGGGAGTGACTGTGGATGTGAACATGTGTGTGTGTATGTGTGTGAGTGCATGAGTATGTGTGTGCCCGGACTGTGTGTGTGTATGGGTAAGAGAATGTGTGTGCGTGTGCACGCATGTATGTATGTGTGCATGTGTGAGAGTATGATTGAGTGCATGAGTATGTGTGTGTGTACACACAGGTGTGTGTGTGTATGGGTAAGAGAAAGTGTGTGTGCATGCGTTTGTGTGAACGTGTGTGATTGTTTATTTGAGTGTGTGTGCGTGCAAGAGAATGAGTGTATGTATATGTATGTGTGTGTGCGTGAGAGTGCCTTTGTGAATGTGTGTGTGTTTATACGTGTGTGTGTGTGTATGTATGGGTATGAGAATGTTTGTGTATACATGTGTATATGGTGTGTGCACGCACTGTCATGGTTCTGGGGTGTAGTGGCCTTGTGCTGCCACTAGAAGGCACCTGGCGTCTGGGAATTTCTTAATTTGTTTCAGGTGTCTGATTCTCTATGATTTTCACCTGGGGAGGTGCCTTTATAAGCGCTGACAGAACAGCAATCAGCGCTTCTGTGTTAAACCCCTTTTTCACTAAGCCGGTAAGGTATAGGTGCTCGGTGGACTCTGTGCAGAATTGTGTTTGTGGGTGATTCTGTGTCCTCTTTTAAAGGCGTTCAGTCTCTTAGCGCAGTGTGCGCATTCTTAGGGTATTTATACTTTTATTTTGAGCTCGTGTGAGCCGTTGGGTATCGGGACGTTGTCCCTGGTATTGTATTTTGTTTGTCTCTTTCTGAGCTGCGTCTCAGGCTTTTTCTTTTCGCTGAGTAATTTTGCTACTCGGTTGTCTTTTTTTTTTTTAAGACCAGTTTTGGGTTTGGGACCAGAGCTTCGCCTCTGTATCACTGGTCCCTTTCTTTTTGGCCCTGGTTTGTACGGGTAGTTTTTGGTTTCTCGAGCCGGTTTTACGGCTGGACAAGGTTGTCCTTCGGAGTCGTTTTTTACTCCGTGTTTTCTTTTGGTTTATGATCCTGTGTGTGCGGGAGTTGCTCTCCCGAGGATCTTATTTTGTGTTTTAGTTTCTGGTGTTCCCTTTCCTTTGTCCTTCGGGGCTTTGTGGTTAACGCTTCCTGTAGCGTTAGCTTTTCGTTCCCCTGTATTAGTCGCTTCTGGTTCTCCAACACCCCCCCACCATTATATAACCTGAACTGCTGAAAGATAATAGTCTTATGTAGAGGGGTTAGGCTGTACTGAGGTTATATATATATATATATATAATATTGGGCACAGCTGAAATTGCACTGGTCAGGCATTGGTCAAGGAAGGTTGCAAGTGTGTCGATGTGTGTGTGATTGGGTGAGAGTGTGTTTGTGTGCGTGAATTTGTGAATGTGTGTGCATACATGCGTACGTTTGTGGGAGTGACTGTGGATGTGAACATGTGTGTGAGTGCATGAGTATGTGTGTGCCCGGGTTGTGTGTGTGTATGGGTAAGAGAATGTGTGTGTGTGTGTGCATGTGTGAGAGTATGATTGAGTGCATGAGTATGTGTGTGTGTGCACACGGGTGCGTGTGTGTATGGGTAAGAGAAAGTGTGTGTGCGTGCGTTTGTGTGAATGTGTGTGTGACTGTGTATTTGAGTGTGTGTGCGTGCAAGAGAATGAGTGTATGTATGTGTGTGTGCGCGTGAGAGTGCCTTTGTGAATGTGTGTGTGTGTGTATATGTATGGGTATGAGAATGTTTGTGGATACATTTGTATATGGTGTGTGCATGCATGTATGTGTATGCATGTGTGTGCATGTGTGTGTGTGTGTGTGTGTGTAGGTGTGGGTGTGTGAGGGTCTAGGTGTATATGAGTGTTTGTGTTTATATATATGTGTGTGTGTGTGTGTGTGTGCATGCGTTCGAGTGTGTATGCGCACGTGTGTGTGTGTATGCGTGTGTGTGTGCATGTTTGTGTGTGTGCGCATGTGTGTGTGTCTCTACTCCAGTTAGTTTGTGTGGATGTGAGTGTGTCTGTGAGAGAGAGGGTGTGTGTGTGTGTGTGTGTGAGTGACAGAGTATGAGAGAGAGAGAGTGTGTGTGTGCATATGGTTATGAGTGTGTGTACGTATGCATGCATGCGTGTGCGCGTGAGAGTGCACTGGTGAATGTGTGTGTTCGTGTGTGCGAGAGATTGTGTGTGTCCATGTGTACGTGTGTGTGTGCATGTGTGTGATTGGGTGTGTGAGTGAATAGTTGTGAGAGTGTGAATGCGTGTGTGAGTGTGTGTGCACGAGTGTACATCAGTGTGTGTGTGCATGGGTAAGAGAATGTGTGTGTGTTTATACATGTGTGTGCATGCGTATGGGAATGTGAATGTGTGTGTGTTTATACATGTGTGTGCATGCGTATGGGAATGTGAATGTGTGTGTTGACACGTGTTTGTGTCTCTGTACGCAAACGTATATTTGCGTGCGTGAGTGCATGAGTTTGTGTGTGTGTGCGTGCGTTTGTGTGAATGTGTGTGTGACTGTGGATGTGAGTGTGTGTGTGTGAGAGAGAGGGTGTGTGTGTGAGTGACTGAGTATGAGAGAGAGAGAAAGTGTGTGTGTGCATACGGTTATGAGCGTGTGTACATATGTATGCATGTGTGTGTGCGCGTGAGAGTGCACTGGTGAATGTGTGTGTTTGTGTGTGCGAGAGATTGTGTGTGTTCATGTGTGTAGGTGTGTGTGTGCATGTGTGTGATTGGGTGTGTGAGTGATTGGGTGTGAGAGGGTGTGTATGTGTGTGTAAGAGTGTGAGTGTGTGTGCACGAGTGTGTGCGTGCGTAGGTGTGTGAGTGCGTGTGCATGAGTGTACATCAGTGTGTGTATTTGTGAGTGCGTGTGCATGAGTGTGAGAAAGCAAGGGTGTGTGTGAGAGTATGTGTGTGTGTGTGGATGTGTGTATGTGGGTGTGTGTGTCTATGTGTATCTGAGTGTGTGTGTGTATGTGTATATGAGTGTGTGTGGTGTGTGTGTGTGAGTGGGTATATGAATGTGGTGTGTGTGTGTGTACATGAGTGTATGTATTTGTGTGTGCGTGCATGTGTGCGAGTGTGTATGCGCACGTGTGTGTGTGTGTATGCGTGTGTGTGCACGTGCATATTTGTGTGTGTGTGTGTGTCTCTACTCCAGTTGGCAGAGGGACACTGAGGCGTCACACACTCTAAATCCAGCACAGAGGGGTGTGTGTTGAGTGAAGTGTGTGTGGAATCTGTGCAGGAGGGTCAGTGTGTCAGAGTCAGAGACGCTGTAGAAGGACAGAGTGCCGGCCGGACGGTCCACACACACTCCTACCCTGTACACACACACTCCTCTACCAGCATCATCATCATCATCACACACTCCTGCTCTGCGGTAGGGGGAGGGGGGGGCAGGTATGTCTGTTTCGTTCTCATTGTGCCAGACACAGTATCTGAGTTTACCAGAGGGACCGCGCTTAAAGCACCGCAGAATCCAGGAGTTTTTATTCACTCCAAACACACAGTCAGAACCCCGTCCTTTCCTGCTGATTCCTTTATCTGTCACTGCTATATCAACCCCTCCCCCCTCAGACACACTGAACTCAGCCTCCCAGTAACAGCGCTCACACACACTCTCTCTGCACACAACCTGGGGCCAGTGCTCAAATCTCTCTGGATGATCAGGATATGGCTGCTCTCTCCCCGGTGTGTGTGTCACCCTCCTGTTCCCCTCAGACAGAGACAGCTCTCTGTGCGCTGTGTTTGGATCCAGTGTGAGCTGACAGCCGTCTGCACACCAGAGACATTAATGAGATTAATTATCATTATTAATATTCACCTTATTATGTGTGTGAGAGAGAAAGGACTGTCATAGTACCTCTGTGTGTGTGTTTGTGTACATGTGTGTTTCTGTTTGTGTGTTTATGTGTGTAAGAGAGAAGTCTCTCTCTCTCTCTCACACACACACACACACAGCAGAGTGTGTATCTATGCAAAGTGTTCTGTCGATACAGACTCACATTTCCTGGGTCCTGGTTTGGTCCTGTTCTCTCCTCCATGGTCCACACTGTAAGAACAGCAGAACAGAATTCTGAATTTTAACCATCCTTTATTTCCACTCTTAACACACCAATGACATCACATATATAAACACAAAGGCACAATAAAACACAAAACCACGATCATATGAAAAAACACAAATCTGTCAGAAAGGAAACTTATTCCATTCACTCACCCTGTACCATGTGCAAAAATAGCTCCCCTCCCTCCACTGAACATAAAACACCCTTATAACACACACACTCTGAAACACACTCAGGTTCTCCATTGCTTTGTAATACTGAAACTCCACCATCACTGTGTCCCTGATCAAACCCCTAACTACAACAACCACATTGGGATGGCAGGTATGCCATCCCGCCAAGTTACGCCTTGGCGGGGGCATGCCCCATACCTATACAGCACCGAGAGTTTGGCACTTTTCAGGGTTCCCCACAGAAATAACCACAACAGCCACAGACACTCAGCCCTTAAAAACATTAAATTCTGTACATTCTGACCCCATTTCAACAAACAGAACTCATAAACAACTTCACATGTCCACACAATAAAGCCCCAAACTAAGGGGATTTTGCGTTTTCTCCTTCTTCTTCTCTTTCTTCTTCTCATTCTTATTTTTCCTGCCGCCTTTCCCACTAACAACATGTCTCCCCATTGGACATTTCACTGACACCAGCCAAATCTTCACCTACACGACCCAATCAAAAACGCGCATACACACGCAAAATACCGATACCTTTCTACTCTGAAACATTTGCAGGGTAAATAGCTAGTCCGCCTATGGCCTAGTGGGCAAGGTTATAGTCTTGAGAACACGGGGTCGTAGGTTCAAGCCCAGCTTGGAACACGTTTCTTTAACCTGCTTCAACCCTCACTAATAATTGTCTACTACTTATCAATTATTGCTTTTGCACCATATCTACCTGCCGTTCACCGTTCAGTTATTAACCAGCTACAATATTGCTAAGCCATATGGATTCAACGGGAGCTAATCTGTGTTTACTGGCCTGTGATCTTTAAAACC